>NC_036860.1:83546-85317 GCF_002910315.2 Salvelinus sp. IW2-2015
CTGCCTGCTGCCCCAGGCTCATCAATCACATCTGGTCACACATTCACACTCATTATTTTTTATAACTCTGGCTCCAAGGCGGCTCCTCCGGGGCCCGCCTCACCTGTCATGGTCTTTGCAGGGCTAATGGGAGGTGAGTAATGGGTGAGGGGTGGAGGATATGTGGCAGGTCCTTATCACAGACAGGAAGAAACGGACAGGCACGTCTCACTCACACAGTCCATCAGCTGTGTGTACGCTGTCGGAGGTGATGTCTGAGCTCTGATAAAGGCGTTTAGAGTTGTGTAGGCTACATCACCATGGTGATAAGGACCATTATCAATCAGTCCCTCTATCTCTCCATGGGYGAGCAGCATTGACCTTGAAGGAGTTTGGAGAAGTTCTGAAAATAAATKATCTGAGTGGTGCTATAACTCCCAGCCGTACCCCTGGTTCCCGTGACCTTTCAACCTAAACACAGTGCTTKRTTTGGCTGAGTYTAGCCATAGGTTAGGCTACATGGAGGAGCTTCCTGAGACACAGTAATGATGTGTGTCAGCCCATTCTGTTACCACTGAATATTTCATGTTCCAAGGGGAAGATAAAGAGGTACATGTCTCACAGCCAATTAACAAAATGAACTAACATACCATTKTCTTGATTAACTAGCAAATAATTAATTCCATTAACTAGCAGCCTATTAACTTAAAGGCTACTACCATTTGCTGTGTCAGTTGCCTTTCTGAGATTGTGGTCATGTGCTTGCCCACCTCCTCCCCTCCATAAAGGCCCCATCTTTCCCAGTTAGGTCCCCCACACACCTGACCAGACAGTCCTCCATCTAACCTCTCTAGCCTGTCTGGATGAAAGAGTGAACATAGATGTGATCTGGACTATGATGTCTAGTAAAACAAATATACATGCAAATGTATAATGACCATGAATGTCAGGTATGATGGTTGACATGGACAGTGTATGTACTGTATGGACCTGGTCAGGCCTGGTCTGTACTCTCTCCTGCTACACTGTGATATTGACATTCCCCTATGCTTTGGTCCAACCCTGTCAGTGTTCTCTACTGAAGGGCTCCAGACAGACAGACAGAGCCCTCCCTACTGAGTTTAAAGAGCAAGGTTTCCTGCAACAAATGCCCAGTTTAATCCATTGCCGGGAGCAAGGCCCTGTGCCTTTTCACAAGAAGCTTGAACTGGGTGTGAAATGCCGAACAAAAGGAGCAATGTTTGTGAATTAAATGAGAGACCATCACAGAGACAGCCATAATTAAACGGCCACAGCTTTATACATTTGAAGTCGGAAATTTACATACACCTTAGCCAAATACATTTAAACTCATTTTTTCACAATTCCTGACATTTAATCCTATAAACATTTCCTGTTTTAGGTCAGTTAGGATCACCATTTTATTTTTTTACAAATGTGAAATGTCAGAATAATAGTAGAGAGAATGATTTATTTCAGCTTTTATTTCTTTCATCGCATTCCCAGTGGGTCAGAAGTTTACATACACTCAATTAGTATTTGGTAGCATTGCCTTTAAAATGTTTAACTTGGGTCAAACTTCTCAGGTAGCCTTCCACAAGCGTCCCACAATAAGTTCCTGCAAACATAGCGATGTTCATTATGGCCAAGCAGTTCTATTATTGTTTTATCAGACCAGAGGACATTTCTCCAAAAAAGTACGATCTTTGCAAACCGTAGTCTGGCTTTTATATGGCGGTTTTGGTGCAGTGGCTTCTACCTTGCTGAGCGGCCTTTCCGGTTATGTCAATAT
>NC_036860.1:91695-95576 GCF_002910315.2 Salvelinus sp. IW2-2015
TTCTGGAATTTTCCAAGCTGTTTAAAGACACAGTCAACTTAGTGTATGTAAACTGCTGACCCACTGGAATTGTGATACATTGAATTATAAGTGAAATAATKTGTCTMTAAACYATTGTTGGAAAKATMACTTGTGTCTTACACAAAGTAGARGTCCWAACCYAKTTGCCAAAACTATAGTTTGTTAACAAGAAATTTGTGGAGTGGTTGAAAAATTAGATTTAATGACTCCAACCTAAGTGTATGTAAACTTCCGACTTCAACTGTATAAAGCCTGATCACTTGGTGTATTCAGCTGTGAAGATCTGTCTGTTGTGAGTCAGTGATTCATGCTAGGATTAATAACAAACRATTGACCACTCAGCACCAGGAATGATTTGATTGTTGGRCTGGTTACAAGAGTGTAGCCCTAAGATCATAACACAGAGAAATACAGACCTGACAGAATGGTCGCAATAACTACATTTTATATCTACTAGGCAGCATGCGCACCGGGCCGTGAAATAACACCTAAGAAATGAAATAACTGTTGATCACGCAGATAGCTAACAACTTTGGGAGTTACATTGTTAAAAGGTCGTCTGCTGGTATGCCCTTTGCGCTTGAGTTTTGCTTTGTTTATTGCCAGCATTAATCTGCCAGAGTATAATCTGCAGCGCAGAGGCATGTTGGTAATGAGTACGGGACAAAAAACAAGGGGACTCATCTACTGGGAAAAGAGAAAACAGAGGCAATTTAAGCTACTATACTCCAATGACTTCACTCAGAGGCTTTGTGCCTTAGCCAAAGCCCTCACGTAGTAAATAATCAAAATGAGGAGGCAAATCAGAATTAAAGAGTGATCTAAACACTGGGAGGGAGGGAGGGAGGGAGGGAGGGAGGGAGGGAGGGAGTATTCCCTGGAGTGAGACGGATCACACGTTTAATGCCTAGCTATTATAGCTGTAATTCAGGGATGGGCAACTGGCGGCCCGCGGACCATATGCCCTCGGATCAATTTCATCCAAATAAAAAAATATATACTGTATATACACTACCGTTCAAAGGTTTGGGGTCACTTAGAAATGTCCTTGTTTTTGAAAGACTCTGATCCCAGCTGGCCTTCTAGGCAGAGTTGCAAAGAAAAATACATGTCTCGGACTGGCCAATGAATTTATTTAATTAAGATAGGCAAAAGAATACAGACACTGGACAGAGGAACTCTGCCTAGAAGGCCAGCATCTRGGAGTCACCTCTTCACTGTTGACGTTGAGACTGGTGTTTTGCGGGTACTATTTAATGAAGCTGCCAGTTGAGGACTTGTGAGGCGTCTGTTTCTCAAACTAGACACTCTAATGTACTTGTCCTCTTGCTCAGTTGTGCACCGGGGCCTCCCACTCCTCTTTCTATTCTGGTTAGAGCCAGTTAGCGCTGTTCTGTGAAGGGAGTAGTACACAGCGTTGTTCCAGATCTTCAGTTTCTTGGCAATTTCTCGCATGGAATAGACTTCATTTCTCAGAACAAGAATAGACTGACGAGTTTCAGAATAAAGTTATTTGTTTCTGGCCATTTTGAGCCTGCAATCAAACCCACAAATGCTGATGCTCCAGATACTCAACTAGTCTAAAGAAGGCCAGTTTTATTGCTTCTTTAATCAGCACAACAGTTTTCAGCTGTGCTAACATAATTGCAAAAGGGTTTTCTAATGATCAATTAGCCTTTTAAAATGATGAACTTGGATTAGCTAACACAACGTGCCATTGGAACACAGGAGTGATGGTTGCTGATAATGGGCCTCTGTACGCCTATGTAAGCTGTTTCCAGC
Source organism: Salvelinus sp. IW2-2015 (assembly GCF_002910315.2). Classification (NCBI taxonomy): domain Eukaryota; kingdom Metazoa; phylum Chordata; class Actinopteri; order Salmoniformes; family Salmonidae; genus Salvelinus; species Salvelinus sp. IW2-2015. The sequence goes on from NC_036860.1 coordinate 93,499, forward strand.
TACAATAGTAATTTACAACATGAACAATGTCTACACTGTATTTCTGATCAATTTGATCAATTTTCTTCCAAAAACAAGGACATTTCTAAGTGACCCCAAACTTTTGAACGGTAGTGTATATATTTTTTTGAAACTCAGTTGGGGTCTCAACTTACTTTTGGAAGTTAGAAATAGTAGAATACACAAGGTGCAACTTCGCTAATGGCAGCTAAAAGATGTAGATTGGTAGAGCGGCCAGCTATCTAAACTTGTAGTAATCAAGGTCGAACTAGAGCCCAGGGGGCCTCCATTGATTTTATTAGTCAGTCTCACTCAGATATCATATTAAAAACGGCAAACATTTCTCTTCACCCTATGGCAAAATGTGTAGAAATACAGGAAATTAGCTGTAAAACATCAAATTCTCCTCTCTGCTCCATGAGAAAATGTGTAGAATTGCAGCAAACTTGCTTTAAAACTGGAAAATGTTCTCTATCCCCCATGGTAAAATGTGTAGAACTGCACAAAATCATTTTTTAAGATTTCTCTCCACTTTCAAGAGGGGGGCGGCTAAAATCATCTAGCAATGTGGACCCCTCATGATGAGTTCAGATTGTTGGTGGCCCCCACCCCCATCAAAGTTTCCCATCCCTGCTGTAATTAATCAATTATGTATAAATAAACATAAACTGGTGGTAAAGTCCTCCTCCATAGCTGAGCCTGTTTCCTATAGATGTGGATTGACATGCTAATAACGCTATCGTCATCACTGACACAAGATTTTCTGGGCGATTGAAAAGATTCAAAGTGGGATTCTGAACATCCAAGCTCCATCTCATACTGTGTTGAAGTGTCTTCCTAGTACTACCAGATCATCACAACTCATGAATGACCACTACATACATAAACACAGAAAAATATGTTTGGGGGTGGGGCTGAGCATGAAAACATGTATTTTCCTCGCTGCAGACGGCTATATCGGTCTGCTATTACAGAACTAGTAAAGGCCCAGTACTCTACTTTTGTTAATTAATTATAATTTTGTATTCAGCTTTGTCAGGGGGTGCTGCAGCACCCTCAGCAGTCCTGCTACCTACGGCTATGATAACATACAGTATATGTGGCTAGATGCTATATCCAGCTCTTCTGTTCATGTAGCCATTGAAATCTACTGTATGCATGCATAGTACAATGTTGCGCATATTTACAACATATTGTCTCCATGATAATGCATGTCTGTGTTCTTCACTTCTATGCTCTTGATTCATACCTGCAGGTATTGTCCAGTCTTTTACACKGCACATTTCATTAAGTTAATGTGATTCAGCCGTCCATCAAAGTCTCTGTATGTTTCTGTCTTTTTATGGCAGGGTSTATCAGGGCAGGGCCTATGTATCTCAGCTTTAATACATATAGACAGTAGAAGAGATAGCAGCACATATCAACTCCCTGAGCACACACCCTAAGGAAGAGATTTTCTCCAAATCCACATGATCGTTTTTATAAAACCWTGGATACCACTGCCAAACTCCCTCTGGGTTGTACAGCCTCAGCCTGGCATCTCCAAGCCTCCCAGTCAATCAACATGTTCTTTCCTTCCTCAGCTCAGTGGATGTTCAGACTTCAGTTCGCTACTACCCACATAGCAACAGCGGGAACCTACGGTGTACAAACATTTGATTGGAACAGGAATAGTTATAATTAAGTGGATCCTTTAGTGGAGGATGGTGTTGGTTTTACAGCTCTGTAAAAATATAATCATTTAATAACTTATTTATCTGCATTATTTATCTGAAGACGTCTGAAACGTCCTTATCCAGGACAGATAGAGAGAGACATTTCATATCCATCTGGCAGTTCAAAGGACAGGACACATATGAATTCAAGCCCCCAGTCTCTGTGGTTAGGTACTCTATCCTCTATACTGCTAACAGTCTCTGTGGTTAGGTGCTCTATCCTCTATACTGCTAACAGTCTCTGTAGTGCTCTATTTCTCTATACTTGCTAAAGTCTCTGTGGTTAGGTGCTTTATCCTCTATACTGCTAACAGTCTCTGTGTTAGGTGCTCTATACTCTATACTGCTAACAGTCTCTGTGGG
>NC_036860.1:102577-103849 GCF_002910315.2 Salvelinus sp. IW2-2015
TGGTTAGGTGCTCTATCCTCTATACTGCTAACAGTCTCTCTCTATCCTCTATACTGCTAACAGTCTCTGTGGTTAGGTGCTCTATCCTCTATACTGCTAACAGTGTGTGTGGAGTGTGTGGTGTCTATGTCACCTACTGTCATTCCAAATAGTGCTGAATGTCCATTACCATCTAACGGTGAGAGAAAAGAATATAGCAACGTGTCAGCCTGTCCCGTAGAGACAATATGTCAGTATAGCAACAGAATGACAGAGGACACAGACAGCCACAGCGTAATTGGGGATCCATCTGCAGAAAATACGAATAGCTGATCCCACATCTCCAATATGACAAAACAGTGSCTTTTTCTGCCAGATTAGTGCAATCCATCATGGAGGAGGCCTGATGATAAAACCCAAATGTCTCCCAATGGATACTGGGCTGGGAGCTGAATACGATGGGTAATGTCCGCTTTCACTGAATTCAGAAAKATTWGATTGGATCAAGTGAATAAATAGGWGAACAGAAAGGGCTGAGTGAGGAATAARTGGGAACAAATGCAGAAATAGATTAAAAGACATCTCCCTCAGCCAGATCGTACTCACACACCACAGGTGGTTGGTGGCACCTTAATTGGGGAGGAAGGGCTCGTGGTAGTGGCTGGAGCGGAATCGGTGGAATGGCATCAAATACATCAAACACGCGGTTTGATGCCATTCTGTTAGCTCCGTTCCAGACATTATTATGAGCCGTTCTCCCCTCAGCAGCCTCCATTGTCACACATACACACAAACACACACACAGGGACAGAGGGAGTGGGCGCTGGGTGGAAGGACTGATGTTAAATGTGATTAACTTAGCGCCAAGCGTGTGTGAGTTTGTGGCTCTGCTACGGTAGGGCCAGCTAGGCCAACAGTAGTCAGCTGGGGAGTGGAGGAGTCTGGCAGTAATGGACCGGCAGTAATGGCTTTAAATGACCCAAAATCACCCTTTTCCTCCAAACATAATGATGTCATTATGCCCAAACAGTTCTATTTTCGTTTCATCAGACCAGAGGACATTTCTACAAAAAGTACGATCTTTGTCTCCATGTGCAGTTGCAAACCGTAGTCTGGCTTTTATATGATGGTTTTGGAGCAGTGGCTTCTTCCTTGCTGAGCTGCCTTTCAGGTTATGTGATAAGGCCTTGTTTTACTGTGGATATAGATATTTTTGTACCTGTTTCCTCCAGCACGTCCACAATGCTTTTGCTGTTGTTCTGGGATTGATTGCACTTTCGCACCAAAGTACAT
>NC_036860.1:107636-146672 GCF_002910315.2 Salvelinus sp. IW2-2015
ATCACCCTATCAACAGATTATCAGCTCTGCCTGTGTGTGTGTGTGTGTGTTATGTGTGTGTGTGTGTGGTGTTGTGTGTGTGTGTGTGTGTGTGTGTGGTGTGTGTGTGTGGTGTGTTGTGTGGTGTGTGGTGGTGTGTGTGCTGTGTGTGTGTGGTGTGTGTGTGTGTGTGTGTGTGTGTGTGTGTGTTGTGTTGTGTGGGGTTGGCAGTGACCCCTCAAACGCCTCCAAAGGCACCCAATGACTGGATGAAGATTGATCTTGTTAAGAGTGACAAATGGAAGACGGCAGGAGCCTTTGGAGCATTTAGATCCGATTGCGCACTCTCTGGTCTTGCGTAAACCAAACCCCTATTCCCTATATAGTGCACTACCTTTCACCAGAGCTCAGGATTGGTTCTAATGTAGTGCACTATTATAGGGCAGGAGAGGCAGGGTCAAGTGGGGTAGGAACTGCAAGGGGGTCCTTTTATTTCTTTCATCACATTCCCAGTGGTCAGAAGTTTACATACACTCAATAGGTATTTGTAGCATTGCCTTTAAATTGTTTAACTTGGCAAACGTAGGCTAGCTTCCACAAGCTTCCACAATAAGTTGGGTGAATTTTGCCATCCTCCTGACAGAGGCTGGGTGTAACTGAGTCAGGTTTCTAGGCCTCTTTGCTCGCACACGATTTTTCTAGTTCTGCCTACACAGATGTTCTATAGGATTGAGGTCAGGCTTTGTGATGGCACTCCAATACCTTGACTTTTGTGTCCTTAAGCCATTTTTGCCACAACTTTGGAAGTATGCTGGGGTCATTGTCCATTTGGAAGACCCATTTGCGACCAAGCTTTAACTTCCTGACTGACGTCTTGAGATGTTGCTTCAATATATACACATAATTTTCCTCCTCATGATGCCATCTATTTTGTGAAGTGCACCAGTCCCTCCTGCAGCAAAGCACCCCACAACATGATGCTGCAACCCCCGTGCTTCATGGTTGGGATGGTTTCTTCAGCTTGCAAGCCTCCCCCTTTTTCCTCCAAACATAAAATGTCATTATGGCCCAAACAGTTCTATTTTTGTTTCATCAGACCAGAGGACGTTCTCACAAAAAGTACGATCTTTGTCCCCATGTGCAGTTGCAAACCGATAGTCTGGCTTTTATATGACGGTTTTGGACAGTGGCTTCTTCCTTGCTGAGTGGCCTTTCAGGTTATGTTGATATAGGACTTGTTTTACTGTGGATATAGTATACTTTTGTACCTGTTTCCTCCAGCATCTTCACAATTCCTTTGCTGTTGTTCTGGGATTGATTGCACTTTCGCACCAAAGTACTTAATCTCTAGGAGACAGAACGCGTCTCCTTCCTGAGCGTATGATGGCTGCGTGGTCCCATGGTGTATACTTGCGTACTTTGTTTGTACAGATGAACGTGCTACCTTCAGTGTTTGGAAAATTGCTCCCAAGGATAAACCAGACTTGTGGAGGTCTACAAGTGTTTGCGAGGTCTGGCTGATTTCTTTTTATTTCCCATGATGTCAAGCAAGAGGGCACTGAGTTCGAAGTAGGCTTGAAATACATCCATAGGTACACCTCCAATTACTCAAATTATGTCAATTAGCCTATCAGAAGCTTCTAAAGCCATGACATTATTTTCTGAATTTTCCAAGCTGTTTAAGCACAGTCAACTTAGTGTATGTAAACTTCTGACCCACTGAAATTGTGATAAAGTGAATTATAAGTAAATAATCTGTCTGTAAACAATTGTTGGGAAAATACTTGTGTCCTGCACAAAGTAGATGTCCTACTCGACTTGCCAAAACTATAGTTTGTTAACAAGAAATTTGTGAGTGGTTGAAAAACAAGTTTTAATGACTCCAACCTAATGTATGTAAAACTTCCGACTTCACTGATATATATATAGTATAATATATATTTTTTACATTACATTTATTAATGAATATTACTCAACAAACAGATTAAACAGATTTGGCCAAATGGTCTGTGGATAAGTTTTAGAGGGTGTATACATACACAACGTATATCATTATCTACAATGTATGTTCTTAACCCGGGCAACATGGGCCTGGGAGGCTCACAGGGAATTGGTATTCAACAGTATCCATCCAGACATTAAAAAAAAAACTTAAATCCCCTAATTTTAAGTTTTTAAAACACAAGGTTGTCCTGTGTCTCATGCAAAATGTGTAGATTGCAGGATTTTGCTTTTAAGCTGCAAAATAAATATATCTTTGCCTGCATGACAAAATTGTAAGAAATTTTGCTGAAACATAAATGTTCTCCTCCCAGGCCCAAGACTTCATCTCTAGGAGACAGAACGCGCCTCCTTCCTGAGCGGTATGACAGCTGCGTGGTCCCATGGTGTTTATTCTTGCGTACTGTTGTTTGTACAGATGAACGCGGTACCTTCAGACTTTTGGAAATTGCTCCCAAGGATGAACCAGACTTGTGGAGGTCAGACTTGTGGAGGTCTTGGCTGATTTCTTTTGATATTCCCATGATGTCAAGCAAAGAGGCACTGAGTTTGAAGGTAGGCCTTGAAATACATACATAGGTACACCTCCAATTGACTCAAATTATGTCAATTAGCCTATCAGAAGCTTCTAAAGCCATGACATTATTTTCTTTAATTTTCCAAGCTGTTTAAAGGCACAGTCAACTTAGTGTATGTAAACTTCTGACCCACTGAAATTGTGATAAAGTGAATTGTAAGTAAAATAATCTGTCTGTAAACAGTTGTTGGAAAAAAGACTTGTGTCCTGCACAAAGTAGATGTCCTAACTGACTTGCCAAAACTATAGTTTGTTAACAAGAAATTTGTAGAGTGGTTGAAAAACTAGTTTTAATGACTCCAACCTAAGTGCATGTAAAATTCCGACTTCAACTGTATATATATACTGTATATATATATATATCTTTTTTTACATTACATTTTTATTATGAATATTACTAACAACAACAGATTAAACAGATTTTGGCCAAATGGTCTGTGGATTAAGTTTAGAGGGTGTTATACAATACAACGTAATATCATTGATCTACAATGTATGTTCTTAACCCCGGGCAACATGGGCCTGGGAGGCTCACAGGGACATTGGTATCAACAGTATCCCATCCCCAAACATTAAAAAAAAACTTAAATCCCCTGTAATTTAAGTTTTAAAACAGCAAGGTTGTCTCTGTGTCTCATGGCAAAATGTGTAGAATTGCAGGATTTTCGCTTTAAAGCTGCAAAAATAAAATATATCTCTGCTGCATGACAAAATGTGTAGGAAATTTGCTTGAAAACTACTAAATGTTCTCTCCCAGGGCCCAAGACTAGTTTCATCTGGCCATAAACTGTACTCCCAAAGTCATAGCACAGCTCCTTGTATGCTATTTTTTTTTTTATCTCACTCTAGTTGTGTTCTNTAGTCTGGCTTTTATATGACGGTTTTGGAGCAGTGGCTTCTTCCTTGCTGAGTGGCCTTTCAGGTTATGTTGATATAGGACTTGTTTTACTGTGGATATATATACTTTTGTACCTGTTTCCTCCAGCATCTTCACAATGTCCTTTGCTGTTGTTCTGGGATTGATCTGCACTTTTCGCACCAAAGTACGTTAATCTCTAGGAGACAGAACGCGTCTCCTTCCTGAGCGGTATGATGGCTGCGTGGTCCCATGGTGTTTATACTTGCGTACTATTGTTTGTACAGATGAACGTAGTACCTTCAGGTGTTTGGAAATTGCTCCCAAGGATYAACCAGACTTGTGGGGGTCTACAATGTTTTTTCTGAGGTCTTGGCTGATTTCTTTTGATTTTCCCATGATGTCAAGCAAAGAGGCACTGAGTTCGAAGGTAGGTCTTGAAATACATCCATAGGTACACCTCCAATTTACTCAAATTATGTCAATTAGCCTACCAGAAGCTTCTAAAGCCATGACATACTTTTCTGGAATTTTCCAAGCTGTTTCAAGGCACAGTCAACTTAGTGTATGTAAACTTCTGACCCACTGAAATTGTGATAAAGTGAATTATAAGTGAAATAATCTGTCTGTAAACAATTGTTGGGAAAATTACTTGTGTCCTGCACAAAGTAGATGTCCTAACCGATGTCCTTGCCAAAACTATAGTTTGTTAACAAGAAATTTGTGGAGTGGTTGAAAAACAAGTTTTAATGACTCCAACCTAAGTGTATGTAAACTTCCGACTTCAACTGGATATATATATATATATACATATATATTTTTTACATTACATTTTTATTATGAATATTACTAACAACAACAGATTAAACTGATTTTGGTCAAAGGGTCTGTGGAATAAGTTTAGAGGGTGTTATACAATACAACGTCATATCATTCATCTACAATATGTTCTTAACCCCGGGCAACATGGGCCTGGGAGGCTCACAGGGATATTGGTATCAACAGTATCCATTCTCAAACATAAAAAACAACAACTTAAATGCCCTGTAATTTAAGCTTTAAAACACCAAGGTTGTCTCTGTGTCTCATGGCAAAATGTGTAGAATTGCAGGATTTTAGCTTTAAAGCTGCAAAAATAAAATATATCTRTGCCGCATGACAAAATGTGTAAAAACGACTAAATGTTCTCTCCCAGGGCCCAAGACTAGTTTCATCTGGCCATAAACTGTACTCCCAAAGTCATAGTATGCTATTTTTATCTCACTCGAGTTGTGTTCTGATCTCCCTCCCTCCCTCCCTCCCCTAACGGGGATCCAGAGGCTGCTGTGGAATTAGTTTTGAGGCCGTTGGCTGAACTTATAGCTGCCACGCAACTCAGAATTACAGAGGCCAGAACAACAATATGCAAAAAGATGTCTGGGACTAATGTTAGAGCACTAGAAATGTGAAGCAGCAACATCTGGATCAGCTGGTGTCCTGACTCCACACCTGCTCACTGCAGTCCCATTCAGGACTAGCTACACTGACGTTACAAAACAGCACAACAGCAGTCGACAGGTAGCCTAGTGGTTAGAGTGTTGGGAGAGTAACTGAAAGGTAGCTGGATCGAATCCCCAAGCTGACAAGGTAAAAATATGTCGTTCTGCCCCTGAACAAGGCAGTTGACCCACTCTTCCCCCATAGGCGGTCATTGTAATGTAGAATTTATTCTTAACTTGCCTAGCACTGGCATTCTGCATGCTGGGTTAAGCACCTGTGTATTGTTGTTGGGGTCAATTTCAATTCCCTCTTATTAGATCCAGCAAATGTCAGCAACAGGGAGGCTGTTCTCCAGGGTGGTTCACTCTACAGAGAGAGAACTGCCAGAATGTCAGGCCTTCCATCACCAGTCAGTGTGGCCTTTACAAACCAGACAGAAGTGGCTACCACATGCTGGTGAGGCGATGCCAGCCGCTACTGAAGAAAACAAGAATCATACACAGAATATGAAGGAATGTGTTCTCAAAGACTGTGCCAGATCACCTTGTTCACTTTACCCAATTAAATATGCAAAGCAGGAGAGGCAAACAGCCATTACGACCTCCACACAAACACTGCACAGTTTCCCCGAAGGCTAACTCAAGGACATCTGCACAGGTTCACAAACTGTGAATATTTGCAAATCCAGTCGTTATCTACTCACACACACAACACACACACACACACCACACACACACACACACACACACACACACACACACACACACACACACAACACACACACACACACACACACACACACACACACTCACACACACACACACACACACACAACACACACACACACACACACACACACACAACACACACACACACAATTCTTCTCGTTCTCCTCTCTGCACAGCTGACAGGTTATCCTCTATCTATAAGCTCTCATGAATTCTCAAAGGGATCTGATGGACACAGATGGAGAGTAATAGATACAAACATATCCATCTGTTCCTCAATTCCATCCCTTCCCTCCACTATGCCCTACATCCCATCATCCTCTCTTTCTGTAATTTCTAATAGTCAATCTGTTTAGTGGGCAGCACACAATAAGGTACTGTACAGGCTAATTTCACCGTGATTTAGCCTAATGAGTGTGACTAAGTGAGGGTAAAAATCTATGGCTACGTGTATTCACAGGAGAAACAGCCATATGCTTAGCAGTGCCACGGCCAAGGGTTCTGTTGAGTCTTAACCATGGCTGTGTTTCAACAAGTCAGAAGGAGTGAGGAGTAAATGACTGTGATGATTCCTCTCTCCGGGGGAAATAACAAGAAATTGGTATGACTGAAAATAATGAACTCATCTCAAAGGCCGTAATCAATCACCACTGTCTGTCACACTCACACACAATCACTTTCTAAATTCTAATGGAACCATAATAACAAACAACCTACTGTAGCCTACAACCAAAACAGAGCAGAAAACTATTTAGGTAATTTATACAATGGAGCGGCTGTAATTACATGGAAACAGCTTTATGAAGTAATAAACWAAGTTATACTTTGTTGTAGGCTAAGTGAACAAACTAAACAAACAAAAAATGAACATTATGTTCCAACCCAAGGCAAGTCATTAAGCAGTGAAGCATAGTAATAAAACCTCCCAACGTTATTMCATAAAGAAATATCGGGGCTGTGGGACTGAGCGCCTAATAGCCATGAGTCACTGGGGTATAGATTGCGTGCTGGCAGGTGGTGTATCCGTCAGCGGCGCAGCAGCGGTGGCGTAACGGTTGGTATTTGCACGCCGCCTGCTATGCCTTTATCATCATCAGCAGGTGCGGCTGTGAGATTCCTCACAGTAACATTCATTATGTCACAGAGAAGAGCAGGCAAATRAAGAAAAATGGCTGCCCTGGGCGCTTAATGTGATGCATTTCAACAGAGTGAGGAGGGATGAATGTGGAAAGAAAGAGAGAGCCTAACTGGGCTGGGATTGTGTTTCTGGCCCCAGTGTATGTGGGAGAGGCAAATGCTGAGAGTTTTATGAATGATAATTCTGTATTAAAATAGAGGATGATTAATGATACTCCAAGCAGAAAGACATGGCGGGAGGTTGTGGCCTTCTGTGTAGGAATGTACTGTATGAGGGTGTGTGAGTGTGCAAGTACTGTATGTGTGCGTGTGTGCAGGGGCGGGTGTGTTTGCTTGTGTGTGAGTATATCTGTGTGTGGTTTCTTTAGGGTTTGTGTGTGTATCATGTGTGTATTTGACTGGGCCTTGATTTATTAGAGTGTGAAATATTAACAGGGAAGAGAAACTGATTTGGGGCGAAAAAGATCTAAGTACATTCCCTCATTCATATTTCAACAACTTTCCTATCCCTGAAAATGGCCTTGGCAAACTAGCATCCTCTTTCAATGGATTAGAGTGGCAGAGCATGCCTGGGTAGTGTCTCACTCTCATCCTAATGCTAGGGATTAGAGTGGCAGAGCCTGCCTGGGTAGTGCCTCACTCTCATCCTAATGCTAGGGAACAGAGTAGCAGAGCATGCCTGGGTAGTGCCTCACTCTCATCCTAATGTAAGCGAACACAGCAAGCACTTGATAGTGTCTCTACTCTCATCCTAATGCTAGGGAACAGAGTAGCAGAGCATGCCTGGGTAGTGCCTACTCTCATCCTAATGCTAGGAACACAGCAGCACTTGGTAGTGCCTCATCCTCATCCAATGCTAGGGAACAGAGTGGCAGAGCATGCCTGGGTAGTGTCTCACTCTCTCCTAATGCTAGGGAACAGAGTGGCAGAGCATGCCTGGGTAGTGTCTCACTCTCATCCTAATGCTAGGGAACAGAGTGGCAGAGCATGCCTGGGTAGTGTCCTCACTCTCATCCTAATGCTAAGAAACAGAGTGGCAGAGCATGCTGGGTAGTGTCTCACTCTCATCCTAATGCTAGGGAACAGAGTGGCAGAGCATGCCTGGTAGTGTCACTCTCCCTAATGCAGGGAACAGAGTGGCAGAGCATGCCTGGGTAGTGCTCACTCTCATCCTAATGCTAGGAACAGAGTGGCAGAGCATGCTGGGTAGTGTTCACTCTCATCCTAATGCTAGGGAACAGAGTGGCAAGAGCATGCCTGGGTAGTGCCTCACTCTCATCCTAATGCTAGGGAACAGAGTAGCAGAGCATGCCTGGGTAGTGTCTCACTCTCATCCTAATGCTAGGGAACAGAGTGGCAGAGCATGCCTGGGTAGTGCCTCACTCTCATCCTAATGCTAGGGAACAGAGTGGCAGAGCATGCCTGGGTAGTGTCTCACTCTCATCCTAATGCTAGGAACAGGGTGGCAAAGCATGCCTGGGTAGTGTCTCACTCTCATTATAATGCTAGGGAACAGAGTGCAGAGCATGCCTGGGTAGTGCCTCACTCTCATCCTAATGCTAGGGAACAGAGTGGCAGAGCATGCCTGGGTAGTGTCTCACTCTCATCCTAATGCTAGGGAACAGAGTGGCAGAGCATGCCTGGGTAGTGTCTCACTCTCATCCTAATGCTAGGGAACAGAGTGGCAGAGCATGCCTGGGTAGTGTCTCACTCTCATCCTAATGCTAGGAACAGAGTGGCAGAGCATGCCTGGTAGTGTCTCACTCTCATCCTAATGCTAAGGAACAGAGTGCAGAGCATGCCTGGGTAGTGTCTCACTCTCTCCTAATGCTAGGGAACAGAGTGGCAGAGCATGCCTGGGTAGTGTCTCACTCTCATCCTAATGCTAGGGAACAGAGTCCAGAGCATGCCTGGGTAGTGTCTCACTCTCATCCTAATGCTAGGGAACAGAGTGCAGAGCATGCCTGGGTAGTGTCTCACTCTCTCCTAATGCTAGGGAACAGAGTGGCAGAGCATGCCTGGGTAGTGCCTCACTCTCATCCTAATGCTAGGGAACAGAGTGGCAGAGCATGCCTGGGTAGTGCTCACTCTCATCCTAATGCTAGGGAACAGAGTGGCAGAGCATGCCTGGGTAGTGTCTACTCTCATCCTAATGCTAGGGAACAGAGTGCAGAGCATGCCTGGGTAGTGCTCACTCTCATCCTAATGCTAGGGACAGAGTGGCAGAGCATGCCTGGGTAGTGCTCACTCTCATCCTAATGCTAGGGAACAGAGTGGCAGAGCATGCCTGGGTAGTGTCTCACTCTCTACCTAATGCTAGGGAACAGAGTGGCAGAGCATGCTGGGTAGTGCCTCACTCTCATCCTAATGCTAGGGAAACAGGTGGCAGAGCATGCCTGGGTAGTGTCTCACTCTCATCCTAATGCTAGGGAACAGAGTGGCAGAGCATGCCTGGGTAGTGCCTCACTCTCATCCTAATGCTAGGGAACAGAGTGGCAGAGCTGCCTGGGTAGTGCTCACTCTCATCTAATGTAGGGAAAGAGTAGCAGAGCATGCCTGGGTAGTGTCTCACTCTCATCCTAATGCTAGGGAACAGAGTGGCAGAGCATGCTGGGTAGTGCTCACTCTCATCCTAATGCTAGGGAACAGAGTGGCAGAGCATGCCTGGAGTGTCTCACTCTCATCCTAATGCTAGGGAACAGAGTGGCAAAGCATGCCTGGGTAGTGTCTCACTCTCATCTATAATGCAGGGAACAGAGTGGAAGAGCATGCTGGGTAGTGCTCACTCTCATCCTAATGCTAGGGAACAGAGTGGCAGAGCTGCCTGGGTAGTGTCTCACTCTCTCCTAATGCTAGGGAACAGAGTGGCAGAGCATGCTGGGTAGTGTCTCACTCTCATCTAATGCTAGGGAAAGAGTGGCAAAGCATGCCTGGTATGTCTCACTCTCATCTAATGCTAGGGAACAGAGTGGCAGAGCATGCCTGGGTAGTGCTCACTCTCATCTAATGCTAGGGAACAGTGGCAAGAGCATGCCTGGGTAGTGCTCACTCTCATCCTAATGCTAGGGAACAGAGTGGCAGAGCTGCCTGGGTAGTGCCTCATCTCATTATAATGCTAGGGAACAGAGTGGCAGAGCATGCCTGGGTAGTGCCTCACTCTCATCCAAATGCTAGGGAACAGAGTGGCAGAGCATGCCTGGGTAGTGTTCACTCTCATCCAATGCTAGGGAACAGAGTGGCAGAGCATGCCTGGGTAGTGCCTCACTCTCATCCTAATGCTGGGAACAGAGTGCAGAGCATGCCTGGGTAGTGTCTCACTCTCATCCTAATGCTAGGGAACAGAGTGGCAGAGCATCTGGGTAGTGTCTCACTCTCATCCTAATGCTAGGGAACAGAGGAGCAGAGCATGCCTGGTAGTGTCTCACTCTCATTAATGCTAGGGAACAGAGTGGCAGAGCATGCCTGGGTAGTGCTCACTCTCATCTAATGCTAGGAACAGAGTGGCAGAGCATGCTGGGTAGTGTCTCACTCTCATCCTAATGCTAGGGAACAGAGTGCAGAGCTGCCTGGGTAGTGCCTCACTCTCATTATAATGCTAGGAAACAGAGTGGCAGAGCATTGCCTGGGTAGTGTCTCACTCTCATCAATGCTAGGGAACAGAGTGCAGAGCATGCCTGGGTAGTGTCTCACTCTCATCCTAATGCTAGGGAACAGAGTAGGCAGAGCATGCCTGGTAGTGTCTCACTCTCATTATAATGCTAGGAACAGAGTGCAGAGCATGCCTGGGTAGTGCCTCACTCTCATCCTAATGCTAGGGAACAGAGTGGCAGAGCATGCCTGGGTAGTGTCTCACTCTCATTATAATGCTAGGGAACAGAGTGGCAGAGCATGCCTGGGTATTGCTTCACTCTCATATAATGCTAGGAACAGAGTGGCAGAGCATGCCTGGGTAGTGTCTCACTCTCTACCTAATGCTAGGGAACAGGAGTAGCAGAGCATGGATGGTAGTGTCTCACTCTCATCTAATGCTAGGGAACAGAGTGGCAGAGCATGCCTGGGTGGTGTCTCACTCTCATCCTAATGCTAGGAAACAGAGTGGCAGAGCATGCCTGGGTAGTGCTCACTCTCATCCTAATGCTAGGGAACAGAGTAGCAGAGCCTGCCTGGGTAGTGTTCACTCTCATCTAATGCTAGGGAACAGAGTGGCAGAGCTGCCTGGGTAGTGCTCACTCTCACTAATGCTAGGGAACAGAGTGGCAGAGCATGCCTGGGTAGTGTCTCACTCTCATTATAATGCTAGGAACAGAGTGGCAGAGCATGCCTGGAGTAGCCTCACTCTCTCCTAATGCTAGGAACAGAGTGCAGAGCATGCCTGGGTAGTGCCTCACTCTCATCCTACATGCTAGGGAACAGAGTGGAGAGCATGCCTGGGTAGTGTCCCTCACTCTATCCTAATGCTAGGAACACAGTAGCAGAGCAGCTGGGAGTGTCTCACTCTCGTCGTAATGCTAGGGAACAGAGTAGCAGAGCATGCCTGGGTAGTGCCTCACTCTCGTCCTAATGCTAAGGAACAGAGTAGCAGAGCATGCCTGGGTAGTGCCTCACTCTCGTCCTAATGCTAAGGAACAGAGTAGCAGAGCATGCCTGGGTAGTGTCTCACTCTCATCCTAATGCTAGGGAACAGAGTGGCAGAGCATGCCTGGGTAGTGCCGCACTCCTCGTCCTAATGCTAAGGAACAGAGTAGCAGAGCATGCCTGGGTAGTGTCTCACTCTCGTCCTAATGCTAGGGAACAGAGTAGCAGAGCATATCTGGGTAGTGTCTCACTCTCATCCTAATGCTAGGGAACAGAGTAGCAGAGCATGCCTGGGTAGTGCCTCACTCTCATCCTAATGCTAAGGAACACAGCAGCACTTGATAGTAGAGGCCGATTTAAAGTTTTCATAACAAATGGAATCGGTATTTTGGGCGGGCCGATTGCGATTATTATATATATTTTTTTTTTCTTCACCTTTATTAATCTTTATTTAACAGGCAAGTCAGTTAAGAACACATTTCTTATTTTCAATGACGGCCTAGGAAACGAGGCAGAACGACAGATTTTTAACCTTGTCAGCTCGGGGATCCAACTTGCATTGATTACAATGCACTCCACGAGGAGCCTGCATTGGAGCAGGCTCCTCGTGGAGCCGAATGCAGTAAGCTAAGGTAAGTTGCTAGCTAGCATTAAACTTATCTTATAAAAAAACAATCAATCAATGACTGTCATTGCTCCAATGTTACTTAACCATAAACTCAATACCTTTCTTAAAATCAATACACAAGTATATATTTTATTAAACCTGCATATTTAGCTAAAAGAAATCCAGGTTAGCAGGCAATATTAACAGTGAAATTGTGTCTTTCTCTTGCGTTCATTGCACGCAGAGTCTGGGTATATGCAACAGTTGGGCCGCCTGGCTCTTTGCGAACTAATTTGCCAGAACTTTACGTAATTATGACAACATTGAAGGTTGTGCAATGTAACAGGAATATTTAGACTCATGGATGCCACCCGTTAGATAAAATACGGAACGGAATAAACGTTTTGTTTTCGAGGTGAAAGTTTCCGGATTAGTCAAAGGTATATGGTTTAGAGAGAAATAGTCGACGCGTTATAATTCCTGTAATAACTTGCGCTGAATTTGAAAGGGGTTCCTTCATTATTTTACCGTTCATGTCTTCCATAGAGAATGTCTTGATCTACTTCAATAAGGTCTGGTTTCGTGCAGGCTAAACCGCCTCGACGTTTTAATACCCGTGTAATCTCACTAGGATAAGGTAACGTTTCAACATATTTCATAAATCCACTCTACAATTTTTTTTATCTTCGCTTATATTTAGCCAATATTGATCAGAGTTACCTTGTCCTATGGATATCTACACAGTTATAAAATTGGCACGGTGATGTAAGCCTACACGAAACACAGACCTTATTTTAAGTGAATCTAAAAATATCCTATGGAATAAATGAAGGAACCGCTTTTCAGATTTTGCTAGGTGTCAGGGAATTATGACTCGCACTTTGGTTGTCAATTCTACCATGCCATTATTTTAAATAGATTTCCTGCATATAGAAATTAAAGTTTTTGTTTTCAACATTCATCACAGGTAACTTAAACTCTATTTTTATTCAAACAGTTGAGAGTATTTGTCTCCTAAGCAGACTCTTCAGTATCATTGTCACTTCAGAGCTGTTGCGTGTGTGTATTTAGTATTATATTAAGTTAAAATAAAAGTGTTCATTGTTCATTCAGTATTGTTGCAATTGTCAATATTACAAAAATGTGTGTGTGTGTGTATGTATATATATATAAAACATTTTTGTTGTTGTAATAAATCGTCCGATTAATCCGTATCGGCTTTTTTTGTCCTCCAATAATCGGTATCGGTATCGGCATTGAAAAATCATAATCGGTCGACCTCTACTTGATAGTCTCTCACTCTCGTCCAATGCTAGGGAACAGAGTAGCAGAGCATGCCTGGGTAGTGCCTCACTCTCATCCTAATGCTAGGAACAACAGCAGCACTGTAGTGTCTCACTCTCATCTAATGCTAGGAACAAGCAGACTTGGTAGTGGCCTCACTCTCATTCTAATGCTAGGGAACACAGCAGCATTTGATAGTGTCTCACTCTCATCCTAATGCTAGGGAACACAGCAGCACTTGGTAGTGCCTCACTCTCATTCTAATGCTAGGGAACACAGCAGCACTTGGTAGTGCCTCACTCTCATTCTAATGCTAGGGAACACAGCAGCACTTGGTAGTGCCTCACTCTCATTCTAATGCTAGGGAACACAGCAGCACTTGGTAGTGCTCACTTTCATCCTAATGCTAAGGAACACAGCAGAACTTGGTAGTTCCTCACTCTCATCCTAATGCTAGGGAACACAGCAGCACTGTGGTAGTGCCTCATTCATCCTAATGCTAGGGAACACAGCAGCACTTGGTAGTGCTCACTCATTCTAATGCTAGGGAACACAGCAGCACTTGGTAGTTCCTCACTCTCATCTAATGCTAGGGAACACAGCAGCACCTTGGTAGTGCCTCATTCATCCTAATGCTAGGGAACACAGCAGCACGTTGGTAGTGCCTCAATTCATCCTAATGCTAGGGAACAACAGCAGCACTTGGTAGTTCCTCACTCTCATTCTAATGCTAGGAACACAGCAGCACTTGGTAGTTCCTCACTCTCATCCTAATGCTAAGGAAACCAGCGCACTTGGTAGTTTCCTCACTCTCATTCTAATGCTAGGGAACACAAGCAGCACTTGGTAGTGCCTCAATATCATCCTAATGCTAGGGAACACAGCAGCACTTGGTAGTCCTCACTCTCATTCTAATGCTAGGGAACACGCACTTTGGTAGTGCTCACTCTCATTCTAATGCTAAGGAACACAGCAGCACTTGGTAGTTCCTCACTCTCATTCTAATGCTAGGGAACACAGCAAGCACTTGGTAGTGCCTCAATATCATCCTAATGCTAGGGAACAAGCAGCACTTGGTTAGTCCTCACTCTCATTCTAATGCTAGGGAACACAGCAGCACTTTGGTAGTGCCTCACTCTTCTATTCTAATGCTAAGGAACACAGACAGCACTTGTAGTGCCTCAATATCATCCTAATGCTAGGGAACACAGCAGCACTTGGTAGTTCCTCAATATCATCCTAATGCTAGGGAACACAGCAGCACTTGGTAGTGCCTCAATATCATCCTAATGCTAAGGAACACAGCAGCACTTGGTAGTGCCTCAATATTCATCCTAATGCTAGGGAACACAGCAGCACTTGTAGTGCCTCACTCATTCTAATGCTAGGGAACACAGCAGCACTTCGTAGTTCCTCACTCTCATCTAATGCTAGGAACACAGCAGCACTTGTAGTTCCTCACTCTCATTCTAATGCTAAGGAACACAGCAGCACTTGGTAGTGCCTCAATATCAGCTGTGTTTCATGTCCTGACCATATCAAAAAACTAGGCTAATACTGTATAGATGCTGTTGTTTGATGTTTAGCTAACATCTTATAACATAACATGCTTGGTTTATTTATCTCTCTGCACACAGTAAACAGCAGTAGTGGGTCAATTCCGCAACAACTAAGAGCGTTGAAGCTGTTTTAGTTCCATAGCTACCGTGTTGAAAGCAGTGTGCAGCGAACCCGTCAACATGCGCAGATACTTGTTGTGACTGTGTGAGAGCGAAGTCTTGTATCACGCTCATCACAATATACAGTAGGTGGTGCTGCTTGTGGCAATGTCAAAACGCTGAGTATACCTTTGAGTGTGTGTGTGTGTGTGTGTGTGTGTGTGTGTGTGTGTGTGTGTGTGTGTGTGTGTGTGTGTGTGTGTGTGTGTGTGTGTGTGTGTGTGTGTGTGTGTGTGTTGTGTGTGTGTTGTGTGTGTGTGTGTGTGTGTGTGGTGTGTGTGTGTGTCAGTCCTCCTCATCAAAAGGGCTCTCGTTGCTATCTACGTCTTTCATGCCATCTGTGAGTGAAGCAGCTACAGCTAAGGGCAAAGATTAAAACACAAAGCAAAGGAGCACACACACCAACCAGGTGATTATGTGCTGAGCATCTAGAGCTTAAATCAAAGCGGAAATCTAAAGACACAAAAAAGAAAAACACATTGAGAGAGGAAAGAGGATGAACAAATTCAGAGTAACCACACTGACCACAGCCAGCAAAGACAGAACAAGATAAAGATGGAGAGAGAGAGGGGAGAAGAGAAAAGAACAGACAAGATGCTGAAATAACAAAGATCGTCTGAAGAGCAGGAAAACGAGAGCTAACATTTGCTTAGCTTTCCCCCTTCTCCTCTAAATCGACACTTAACTGGACTGAATGAGGACAATGCCTTAACCACTGGCTTGGTCTTAATCAACACACAGGCCGGGCCCTGAGATTCAGACAGTCCACTCTATATCAGCCACTCTCTCACACCATCTGCTGCAATTCCCTACAGAGAAGACCAGCAACACCCACAGATACATAGCCATATGAATATAACTTTAAAAGCATATTAGCAGACTTTTCACTGGCTCTGTTACATGGGTGGTAAAAGGCAGAAAATCCTTTTTGCTCTAACTTCAGACCTCACATAATAAGGCAAAGAGCTCCACACTGTCAGTTCATTGAGTTTAGTTAAAGGAGGAAAACCAGGTGAGTCATGCTTTCATAAAGAACCTCCATCTTTCCTCTAATCAACTCCAGGTGGAGACTGACCATACAATATGATTGTGGCTTGCATCTTGAAAACAAACTGTAAAACTGAACATTTTCAACAAAAGAAAAGTTATAGTCTATCCAGCTGTGGTTGGTTGAGGGAGCCTGCATAACAGCCTGTCCTGAGATGCACTCATTATAATGACCCTTGCTTTGCAGCCTTATCTGAAAATGGATCCAAACATCCTGTGGTGTACTGCATTAGCATCGAGTAGCCCCAGCGATATGCAACTTTTCAGGAAAGTTAGGAACCAATATACTCAGGCAGTTAGGAAAGCAAAGGCTAGCTTTTTCAAACAGAAATTTGCATCCTGTAGCACAAACTCCAAAAAGGTCTGGGACACTGAAGTCCATGGAGAATAAGAGCATCTCCTCCCAGCTGCCCACTGCACTGAGGCTAGGAAACAATGTCACCACTGATAAATCCACGATAATTTCAATAAGAATTTTTCTACGGCTGGCCATGCTTTCTACCCCGGTAAACAGCTCTGCACCCCCACAGCAACTTGCCCAAACCTCCCCCATCTCTCCTTCACCAAAATCCAGATAGCTGATGATTTGAAAGAGCTGCAAAATCTTGACCCCTACGAATCACCTGGGCTAGACAATCTGGACCCTCTCTTTCTAAAATTATCCACTGCAAATGTTGCAACCCGTATTAATAGCCTGTTCAACCTCTCTTTCGTATCGTCTGAGATCCCCAAAGATTGGAAATCTGCCGCGGTCATCCCCCTCTTCAAAGGGGGAGACACTCTAGACCCAAACTGTTACAGACCTATATCTATCCTACCCTGCCTTTCTAAGGTCTTCGAAAGCCACGTTAACAAACAGATCACCGACCATTTCGAATCCCACCGTACCTTCTCCACTTTACAATCTGGTTTCCAAGCTGGTCATGGGTGCACCCCAGCCACACTCAAGGTCCTAAACAATATCATAACCGCCATCAATAAAAGACAATACTGTGCAGCTCCATTCATCGACCAAGGCTTTCGACTCTGTCAATCACCGCATTCTTATCGGCAGACTCAACAGCCTTGGTTTCTCAAATGTCTGCCTCGCCTGGTTCACCAACTACTTCTCAGAGTTCAGCGTGTCAAATCGGAGGGCCTATTGTCCGCACCTCTGGCAGTKTCTATGGGGGTGCCACAGGGTTCAATTCTCGGGCCGACTCTTTTCTCTGTATACATCAATGATGTCGCTCTTGCTGCTGGTGATTCTCTGATCCACCTCTGCGCAGACAACACCATTATGTATACTTCTGGCCTTTCTTTGGACACTGTGTTAACTAACCTCCAGACGAGCTTCAATGCCATACAACTCTCATTCTGTGACCTCAAAATGCAAGTAAAACTAAATGCATGCTCTTCAACCGATCGCTGCCCGCACCCGCCCGCCCATCTAGCATCACTACTCTGGACGGTTCTGACTTAGAATATGTGGACAACTACAAATACCTAGGTTAGACTGTAAACTCTCCTTCCAGACTCCCATTAAGCATCTCCAATCCAAAATGAAATCTAGAATCGGCTTCCTATTTCGCAACAAAGCATCCTTCACTCATGCTGCCAAACGTACCCTCATAAAACTGACTATCCTACCGATCCTTGACTTCAGTGATGTCATTTACAAAATAGCCTCCAACACTCTACTCAGCAAATTGGATGCAGTCTATCACAGTGCCATCCGTTTTGTCACCAAAGCCCCATATACTACCCACCACATATTTGTCGCCAAACCCACTGTGATCAGGTCATCTATAAGTCTTTGCTAGGTAAAGCCCCGCCTTATCTCAGCTCACTGGTCACCATGGCAGCACCCACCCATAGCTCCAGCAGGTATATTTCACTGGTCACCCCCAAAGCCAATTTCTCCTTTGGCCGCCTTTCCTTCCAGTACTCTGCTACCAATGACTAGAACGAATTGCAAAAATCACTGAAGCTGGAGACTCATATCGCCCTCACTAAATTTAAGCATCAGCTGTCAGAGCAGCTTACAGATCATTGCACCTGTACATAGCCCATCTGTAAATAGCCCACCCAACTACCTCATCCCCATATTGTTATTATTATTTTTTGTTGCTCTTTTGCACCCCAGTATCTCTACTTGCACATTCATCTTCTGCACATCTATCACTCCAGTGTTTAATTGCTAAATTGTAATTATTTCGCCACTATGGCCTATTTATTGCCTAACCTCCCTAAACTTACTTAATTTGCACACACTGTATATAGACTTTTCTATTGTGTTATTGACTGTACGTTTGTTTATTCCATGTGTAACTCTGTGTTGTTGTTTGTGTCACACTACTTTGCTTTATCTTGGCCAGGTCACAGTTGTAAATGAGAACTTGTTCTCAACTGGCCTACCTGGTTAAATAAAGGTGAAATAAAAAAATAAAAAAWAATAAAAATAAAATTCTCCATCCAACTGTTAATAAGGATCAGCCCGTTTTTTTTTTTTTTTTCGCCTAAAATTACATACCCAAATCTAACTGCTTGTAGCTCAGGCATTGAAGCAAGGATATGCATATTCTTGATACCCTTTGAAAGGAAACACTTTGACGCTAGGGGCCAGAATTGTTTTTATTTTTTAAATAACGTTCCCAAGGTAAACGGACTATTTCTCAGGCCCAGATCGTAGAATATGCATATAATTTACAGATTAGGATAGAAAACACTCCAAAGTTTCCCCAAAACTGTCAAAATATTGTCTGTGAGTATAACAAAACTGATTCTGCAGGCGAAAACCTGAGGAAATCCAACCCGGAGGTGAATTTTGTATTTTTTTATCCCTGTTTCATTGCCTGCCCCTCTTCCATTTAAAGGGGTATCAAACAGATTCCTTTCCCAATGGCTTCCTCAGGCTGTGACCAGGCTTTAGCCATAGTTTCAGGCTTTTATTTTGAAAAATTTCTCTCTTTTATTGAATAGGTTACCGTCCGGTTGAAATGTTATCGATTATGTATGTTAAAAACAACCTGAGGATTGATTATAAAAAACGTTTGACATGTTTCTACGAACATTACGGATACTTTTTGCTACCTTTCAGGACCGGAACGAGCATGTGGTTTCCTGAACATAACGCGCAACCCAAATGGTGTTTTTTTGTTATAAAACTAATATTTATCGAACAAAAATAATATTTATTGTGTAACTGGGAGTCTCGTGAGTACAAACATCCGAAGATTATCAAAGGTAAGCGATTAATTTTATTGCTTTTCTGACTTTCGTGACCAAGCTAATTTAAGGCTAGCTGTTCTAGCATTGATTGATATACTCACAAACGCTTGGATTGCTTTCGCTGTAAAGCATATTTTCAGAATCTGTTTTGGTATATTTCACTTATGATTGCATGATTATAAATATTTTTAGTATTACATTTACATTTACATTTAAGTCATTTAGCAGACGCTCTTATCCAGAGCGACTTATTATTTTTGAATCTGATACTTTTTGGAATTTTCTTCTGCCTTTCAGGACCGGAACGAGCATGTGGTTTCCTGAACATAACGCGCAACCCAAATGGTGTTTTTTTGTTATAAAACTAATATTTATCGAACAAAAATAATATTTATTGTGTAACTGGGAGTCTCGTGAGTACAAACATCCGAAGATTATCAAAGGTAAGCGATTAATTTTATTGCTTTTCTGACTTTCGTGACCAAGCTAATTTAAGGCTAGCTGTTCTAGCATTGATTGATATACTCACAAACGCTTGGATTGCTTTCGCTGTAAAGCATATTTTCAGAATCTGTTTTGGTATATTTCACTTATGATTGCATGATTATAAATATTTTTAGTATTATTTTTGAATTTGGCGCTCTGCAATTCAGCGGTTGTTTAGGAAAATGATCCCGTAATCGGGATCTGTGCGCCAAGAAGTTTGTGGAAATGTGAAATTAATGTAGGAGAATATCATGTACCATCATCTTCGAAATACAAGAGAAAGGCCATAATGTATTTTTCCAGCCCAGGCGGAATTTAGATTTTGGTCACTAGATAGCAGCAGTGTATGTGCAAAGTTTTAGATTGATAAAATGAACCATTGCATATATTTTCAAAATGTTGTATCAAGACTGCCCAAATGTGCCTAATTGATATATTAATACATTTTTGAGTTCATAATTGTACACTCTCCTCAAACAATAGCTTGGTATTCTTTCACTGTAATAGCTACCATAAATAGGACAGTGTTCTCCTACGCGCTCTCCTGTCACCTTCTCCCTTCGCTTGTGGACTTTGCAGTGCACAACACATCAGCTGTCTGTGACCAGGAAAAAACATCTTTCCAAGCCAAACCTTCATATCATAACCCCTAACCGCTACACACAACTTACATCGTTGTCACCATATTAACGTCATAGTCAACATAGCTACTAGAACTAACGGGTTAGTAAACCCGCTACAATCATGGAGTACATTGTACAGTTAGCAGCAAGCAGTTTAACAGTTACACCGGCAGGCCCTGGTGGCAATAAATTAATCAAACCAACAGCTTACCTTCACTTGGAAGAGTTCCAGTGTTGGATAGCCATAGCCAGCTAGCTAACATAGCACCGTCTCTCTTTGAGCCGGGTGTTTGAGTAGTATAAAAAAATCCAACAAAATATGTAGCTAGCTCTCTCACTTCTCCATTTTTGAAGAAATTAATTTGTTCAAAACTGTTCAACTATTGTCTTTCTCTCTCTTTGAGTCAACTACTCACCATATTTTATGCACTGCAGTGCTAGCTAGCTGTAGCTTCTGCTTTCAGCACTAAATTAATTCTGTGATCCTTTGATTGTGTGGTAAACATGTCAGTTAATGCTGCAAGAGCTCTGATAGTTTGGAGGACGTCCTCCACAAGCCTCCTAGGTTTTGTATTGAAGTCAATGTACCTAGAGCAGGAAGGAAACTAGCTGACCTCTGGCTACATCATGGTGCTACTCTACAGAGTTCTGTTGAGGTTACTGTAGACCTTCATTGCAAAACAGTGTCTTTTCATCAACTATTTGGTGAGATGGGAATATATTTACACTGAATAAAAATATAAACGCAAAATGTAAAGTGTTGGCCCCATGTTTCATGGATTGAAATAAAAGATTTCCCTCATGGTTTGAGGGAGCGTGCAATTGGCATACTGACCGCAGGAATGTCCACCAGAGCTGTTGCCAGATAATTTTATGTTCATTTCTCTACCACTCCAACGTTGTTTTAGAGAATTTGTCAGTATGTCTAACCGGCCTCACAACCGCAAGCGGTTTGCTGATGTCAACGTTGTGAACTAAGTTCCCCATGGTGGCGGTGGGGTTATGGTATGGGCAGACATAAGCTAAGACAACGAACACAATTGCATTTTATCGCTGGCAATTTGAATGCACAGAGATACCGTGACGAGATCCTGAGGCCCATTGTTGTGCCATTCATCCGCCGCCATCACCTCATGTTTCAGCATGATAATGCACAGTCCCATGTCGCACAATTCTCTACACAATTCCTGGAAGATGTCAATGTCCCAGTTCTTTCTTGGCCTGCATACTCACCAGACATGTCACCCATTGAGCATGTTTGGGATGTTTTCGATTGACGTGTACGACAGCTTGTTCAGTATAGTATAGTTTCATCTAAAAATGAAGACTTTTTTAATGTTTCACTATTTTTAGGAACTTCGCTGAGGAGGATGGTCCTCCCCTTCCTCCTCTGAGGAGCCTCCACTGGTTCACTGTCTGGGGCAGGTGAGACTCCTAGGTAAGGTAACCTACTCCAGGAACAGGTCTGATCTGACTTATAAAGGCATTTTGGCCTAATGCCAAATGCCTCCACTTCCTGGACAGCAGTGGGCATCGATGACATACAGGGAGAGAGGAGAGAGCGAAATAGAGAAAGAGCGAAAAGACTAAGCGAGGAGAGAGACAGAGAGAAAGAGAGAGAATAAAGGTTAAATAAAGAGAGTGTGTTCTATATTCAAACTACCACATCGACCCAACTAGAACAACACAGGTCCACACAGGWAATTTTGAGCCAGGAGGMAGAGAACCATCATTGATTTTTCCCCCAGAGCAGAACAATCTCCACCTCAAATCACATGCGCCGAATACAACAGGTGTAGACCTTACAGTGAAATGCAAACTTACAAGCTCTTAACCAACAATGCAGTTTTAAGAAAAATAAGTGTTAAGAAAGCATTTACTAAAATAAACTGAAGTAAAAAAATAAATTTAAAAAAAGCATTTGATTAGCTGTTCAGGAGTCTTATGGCTTGGGTGTGGAATCTAGTAAGAAGCCTTTTGGACCTAGACTTGGCGCTCCGGTACCGCTTGTTGTGCGGTAGCAGAGAGAATAGTCTATGACTAGGGTGGCTGGAGTCTTCTGCAATTTTTAGGGCCTTCTGTTGACACCGCCTGGTATAAAGGTCCTGAATGGCAGAAAGCTTGGCACCAGTGATGTACTGGGCCGTACACACTACCCTCGGTAACACAGAGTGGGTATCTGCAATGGTTTATTAGAAACAATACAAACAGTGTGGCTGCTTTCAAGTACACTTTTCGTAAGGCTACACACAACTTGGGGAGGATGGACCCTTCTATTTAAATGGCACATGAAGTGCAAAGTGCAAAGGTTGGATGAGTGTATGTATTGCTTTCTTCAGACCTGCCTGGAGAGAACATTGTCTTGTACTTATCAGTAGTGTGTTCAAAGTCAAACCATGATGACGGTAAGTGGGCACAAAGACATGTTTTTGTTTTTCATCCCCAGTGGTCCGTGGCAGTGTGTGTGTGTGTGGTCTGCATGAGGGAGTACAGTTTCTGACAGAGGGATCCAGTCAGAGACAGAGTGTGTGGTAAACAGAGGAAGGAGAGTCAGTGGGACTGTAAATAAATGAGCTGGGGGAGCGGTCCCTATCCCCACGTTAAAGAGGTCAATCACCCACCAAGCTGCAGGCTAATTGACTCTTAATTAGCATCTGATCTCTCCTCATGGTGTATGTGTGTGTTCATACCAAATGCTTCTATTATTTTTGCAGCAGAGCTAACACAGACTGGCTAATCAAAGGCAACCGCTACCTGTCCTTCACGGGTGTCTGGAGTGAGGCCCAATCTCAAACGTATTCCTTCACTGGAACACTAACAACTGTAACCTGTAGCATCACCTTCACTGGAATACTAACAACTCTAACCTGTAGCATCTCCTTCACTGGAACACTAACAACTCTAACCTGTAGCATCTCCTTCACTAGAATACTAACAACTCTAACCTGTAGCATCTCCTTCACTGGAATACTAACAACTCTAACCTGTAGCATCTCCTTCACTGGAACACTAACAACTCTAACCTGTAGCATCTCCTTCACTGGAACACTAACAACTCTAACCTGTAGCATCTCCTTCACTGGAACACTAACAACTCTAACCTGTAGCATCTCCTTCACTGGAACACTAACAACTTAACCTGTAGCATCACTTCACTGGAACACTAACAACTCTAACCTGTAGCATCTCCTTCACTGGAACACTAACAACTCTAACCTGTAGCATCCCTTCACTGAATACTAACAACTCTAACCTGTAGCATCTCCTTCACTGGAACACTAACAACTCTAACCTGTAGCATCTCCTTCACTGGAATACATAACAACTCTAACCTGTAGCATCTCCTTCACCTGGAACACTAACAACTCTAACCTGTAGCATCTCCTTCACTGGAACACTAACAACTCTAACCTGTAGCATCTCCTTCACTGGAATACTAACAACTCTAACTGTAGCATCTCCTTCACTGGAACACTAACAACTCTAACTGTAGCATCTCCTTCACTGAATACTACAACTCTAACCTGTAGCATCTCCTTCACTGGAACACTAACAACTCTAACCTGTAGCATCTCCTTCACTGGAACACTAAACAACTTAACCTGTAGCATCTCCTTCACTGGAATACTAACAACACTCTAACCTGTAGCATCTCCTTCACTAGAAATACTAACAACTCTAACCTGTAGCATCTCCTTCACTGAATACTAACAACTCTAACCTGTAGCATCTCCTTCACTGGAACACTAACAACTCTAACCTGTAGCATCTCCTTCACTGGAAAACTAACAACTCTAACCTGTAGCATCCTTCACTGGAATACTAACAACTCTAACCTGTAGCATCTCCTTCACTGGAAACACTAACAACTCTAACCTGTAGCATCCCTTCACTGGAAACTAACAACTCTAACCTGTAGCATCACCTTCACTGGAATACTAACAACTCTAACCTGTAGCATTCCTTCACTGGAAACACTAACAACTCTAACCTGTAGCATCTCCTTCACTGGAATACTAACAACTCTAACCTGTAGCATCTCCTTCACTGGAATACTAACAACTCTAACCTGTAGCATCTCCTTCACTGAACACTAACAACTCTAACCTGTAGCATCTCCCTCACTGGAACACTAACAACTCTAACCTGTAGCATCACCTTCACTGAAACACTAACAACTCTAACCTGTAGCATCTCCTTCACTGGAACACTAACAACTTAACCTGTAGCATCACCTTACTGGAATACTAGTCTGTAGCATTTCCACAGTTTTTGGAGCGGGCCAGCCAGCTCAGCACTGATACTGTATGTCCACTTTACTCAGCCTCCAGTTGGTTGGTAGGTTTACCCAATACCAGACTGCATTGTGCTGGGTTGATTTCAACAGTCAGCATCCCGTCTGTCCTTCACAATACACACTGCATTCATCCACTGCACCGGGTGATGAATCTACTGTAGGTAGCCATGTGTGAGGGTGGATGGTGACGCCTTAATGTGTGTCTGGAAACTATAGAGAACATGAGTAGGAGGAGTGCAAGTTACAGCAGAGGGGGGGAGAGAGAGAGAAGAGGAGAAGAGAAGAGAGAGGAGAGAGAAGAGAGAAGAGAGAGAGAGAAGAGAGAGAGAGAGAGAGAGAGAGAGAGAGAGAGAGAGAGAGAGAGAGAGAGAGAGAGAGAGAGAGAGATCCTGTTCAAAGGATATGTTAGTGATACAGTGTGGACTCCGAGAGGGGCTGCTGGGTATAACATGTAGTGTAAAGACTGGTCTGGGGGAAATTAAATACCAGTACTGTGAAAATGAAAAATAACATGAATAAGCAGTCAGGATTAGAGAATCAGATAAGAGAGAGATATCACCTCACTGCAGGCTGTGCTTTTTTGATCACGCCGATCTGTCCAACCGCACAAGGCGTCCTCTGTATGAGGGCTTTCCTGTGAGAGCTCTCTGCTCTCTGCCCACACACTCTCTCAACCACCACCCCACTGGGGAGATAATGATCAGCAGCAGGCCTCTGATGTCCTTGAAGCAGAAGCCGCCTCTGTAACACCCCCCTAGGTAATCATTACCCAACCACACACACACACACACACACACACACACACCACACACACACACAACACAACACACACACACACACAAACACACACGACACACACAGACAGAGACAGACAGACAGACAGACAGAAGCAGACAGACAGACAGACAGACAGACAGACAGACAGACAGACAGACAGACAGACAGACAGACAGACAGACAGACAGACAGACAGACAGACAGACAGACAGACAGACAGACAGACAGACAGACAGACAGACAGACAGACAGACAGACAGACAGACAGACAGACAGACAACAGACAGACAGAACAGACAGACAGACAGGACAGACAGACAGACAGACAGACAGACAGACAGACAGACAGACAGACAGACAGACAGACAGACAGACAGACAGACAGACAGACAGACAGACAGACATCTCTCTGATTACAGACTCTAGTTCCACTATTACAGACTGTGGCTCACACAACCACAACCCATGAGGCAGAGAGAAATGGAGTGAGAGGGGAGGATGGATAGACAGAACAAGTGAGTCTAGACAAAGAAAAGGTGTGATAAGAGTGAGGGAGTGAAGAAGAGAGGAGGGGGAGAAAGAGAGGAGAGGGAGGGAATGGAGAGGGAGGGTGAGAGATTCATCTGACGTTAAATCAAATGCTGTGAAGAACAGCAGCACTGGTTTCATAGAAACCAGAGCTCTATGAAACATTTCAGTCACCAAATTGGATTTATTCAAGGGAAAATACAGGGGAGGTGGAAAACTAAAGCAGAGGTAGGTGGGAGCTGTGAGGAGTTGTGAATGTGGGTTTTGTAGCCCAGTGTGTCTGATGAATTCCGCTTGTTCACATACACTGTTATACACTATATATACAAAAGTATGTTGACACCCCTTCAAGTGAATGGTTTCGTCTAGTTCAGCCACACTCGTTGCTGACAGGTGTATAAAATCGAGCACACAGCCATGCAATAAACATAGACAAACAATGGCAGTAGAATGTCCTTACTGAAGAGTTCAGTGACTTTCAAGGTGGCACCGTCATAGGATGCCACCTGTCCAACAAGTCAGTTTTGTCAGATTTCTGCCCTGCTAGAGCTGCCCCGGTCAACTGTAAGTATTGTTATTGTGAAGTGGAAATTTCTAGGACAACAACAGCTCAGCCGTGAAGTGGTAGGCCACACAAGCTCACAGAAGGGGACTGCCGAGTGCTGAAGCGCGTAGTGCATAAAAATCATCTGTCCTAAGTTGCAATGCTCACTATCAAGTTCCAAACTGCCTGTGGAAGTAACGTCAGCACAATAACTGTTCGTTGGGAGCTTCATTAAATGGGTTTCCATGCCGAGCAGCTGCACATAAATCTAAGATCCCCATAAGTAATGCCAAGCATCGGCTGGAGTGGTGTAAAGCTCGCCACCATTGGACTCTGGAGCAGTGGAAATGTGTTTTCTGGAGTGATGAATCATGCTTCACCATCTGGCAGTCTAACAGACAAATCTGGGTTTGGCGGAGGCCATGAGAAAGCTACCTGCCCGAACGCATAGTGCCAACTGTAAAGTTTGGTGGAGGAGGAATAATAGTCTGGGGCTGTTTTTCAAACCCTGACCCCAACCCTATCAAACAACTTTGGTTTCACACCCTGATCTGTTTCACCTGTCTTTGTGCTTGTCTCCACCTCCCTCCAGGTGTCGCCCATCTTCCTCATTATCCCCAGTGTATTTATACCTGTGTTCTCTGTTTGTTTGTTGATAGTTCGTCTTGTCTTGTCAGGTCTTACCAGTGTGTTTTCCCGTCTCCCTGCTTTCTCAAGTTCTGTTTCCTAGTATCTCCGTTATGTCCCTGCCTGACTCTGACCCGTTTACAAACCTCTGCCTGTCCTGACCCCGAGCATGCTGTTCTGTACCTTATTAACTCTGCCCTGGATTACGGACCTCTGCCTGCCTTTGACCTGTCTTTTGCCTGCACCCTGGTTGTGACTCAAGCTGTCTGCATCTGGGTCTTATTCTGAGTTCTGATATTTGGGATGAATTGGAACGCCGACTGCAAGCCAGTCTTAATTGGCCAACATCAGTGCACAACCTCACTAATGCTCTTGTGGCTGAATGGAAGCAAGTCCCTGCAGCAATGTTCCAAATTCTAGTGAAAAGCCTTACCAGAAGAGTGGAGGCTGTTATAGCAGCAAAGGGGGGATCAACTCCATATGAATGCACATGATTTTGGAATGAGATGTTTGACAAGCAGGTGTTCACATACTTTTTGTCATGTAGTGTTGTGGTGTATTTCTATGTGGATGGAGTAGAAAAGATTTATATATAAAAAAAAAATATATATATATAAAAAGAATATAAACGCAACATGCAACAATTTCGAAGATTTTACTGAGGTACAGTTCATGTAAGAAAATCAGTCAATTGAAATAAATAAATTAGGCCCTAATCTATGGATTTCACATGACTGGGAATACAGATATGCATCTGTTGGACACAGATACCTTAAAAAAAGGGAGGGGCGTAGATCAGAAAATCAGTCAGTATCTGGTGTGACCACCATTTGCCTCATGCAGCGTGACACATCTCCTTCACATAGAGTTGATCAGGCTGTTGATTGTGGAATGTTGTCCCACTCCTCTTCAATGGCTGTGCAAAGTTGCTGGATATTGGCGGYAACTGGAATTGACTGCTGTACACATCAACCCAGGGCATCCCAAACCTGCTCAATGGGTGACATGTCTAGTGAGTATGCCACCCATGGAGAACTGGGACATTTTCAGTTTCCAGGAATTGTGTACAGATCCTTGCGACATGGGGCTGTGTATTATCATGCTGAAACATGAGTTGATGGTGGCAGTCGCTCTGGATAAGAGCGTCTGCTAAATGACTTAAATGTAAATGTAAATGTGGCGGATGAATGGCACGACAATGGGCCTCAGGATCTCATCACGGAATTTTGTGCATTCAAATTGCCAGCGATAAAATACAATTGTGTTCGTTGTCTGTAGCTTATGCCTGCCCATACCATAACCCCACCGCCGCCATGGGGAACTTAGTTCACAACGTTTACATCAGCAAACCGCTCGCCCACGCAATGTCATACACGCTGCCAACTGCCCGGTACAGTTGAAACCGAGATTCATCCATGAAGAGCACATTTCTCCAGCGTGCCACTGGCCATCGAAGGTGAGTGTTTGTCCACTAAAGTCGGTTACGACGTAGATTAACTTCCCTGAGACATTTTCTGACAGTTTGTGCAGAAATCCAGCTGTGCAAACCCACAGTTTAGTCAGCTGTCCGGGTGGCTGGTCTTAGACAATCTGCAGGTGAAGATGTCGGACGTGGAGGTCCTGGGCTGTCATGGTTACATGTGGTCTGCGGTTGTGAGACCGGTTGGACGTACTGCCAAATTCTCTAAAATTACGTTAGAGGCGGCTTATGGTATAGAAATGAACATTAAATTGTCTCTTAACAGCTCTGGTGAACATTCCTGTAGTCAGTATGTTAATTGCACGCTCCCTCAAAACTTGAGACATATGAGGTATTGTGTTTTGTGACAAGACTGCACATTTTAGAGTGGCCTTTTATTGTCCCCAGCACAAGGTGCACCTGTGTAAAGATCAAGCTGTTTAATCAGCTTCTTTATATGCCACACCTGTCAGTTGAAGGGATTATCTTGGCAAATGAGAAGGGATGTAAACAAATTAGTGCACAATATTTAAGAGAAATAGGCTATTTGTTCATATGGAACATTTCTGGGATCTTTTATTTCAGCTCATGAAACATGGGACCAACACTTTACATGTTGCATTTATATTTTTGTTCAGTGTCATTTTGATAAGGACCTCCCCCTGTGGTGAATGTCAATGGGCTGGTGGTTTTGCTCCATCACGTTTCGAGTGTTCACCTTCAGCCCCACGTCACTATTGACATTTAACTCTGGTAGGGATGAAAACCTCCCCGCCCGGTGATTGATGATGCCAGGTCAGCCTTGATGACTCAACTAGCACTCCATTAGAGTGTCAGACGGGATGGTGAGGAGGGAGAAATCAAGCCATCTCCTCTACTGATTGCAGGACACTGGGATGAGTGGGATCATTGTGTACCAGACACGCTCAATGACACAGAGTGGAGAGGATAGTTAGAATTGCTAATGTGGAACAGCATATTACCATACATTCAATATATTCAATGTTATCTCAATGTAATGTACTGTACTTCAGCCTCCTATTAGATCAAAGGTGAAATTACTTTCTATTGTCTTGTTTCTTAGATGACCATGAATGGTTGAATCTACTATAGTAGGCCTATGTTTCCCTCACTATTCTCTATATATCAGCAGCATCTGTTGGTCGTCAAGTGGTGTCTGTCTCTACATGTCTGTGATTATTCCATCATGGGAAGTCAGTGTTTGTGTCCGTATGTGTGTGTGAGTGTGAGAGAGGTGCTCTGTGTGAAGAGACACCACTGTGCCCTTTGTCACCATCAGTATGGAGGACACTCAGTAAACAGAGCACTGCAGCACAGAGACACTGCACTTTCCTGCATCACTAATCTCTCTCTCTTTGTCTGTCACTGTCTCCCTCTGTTCACTCACAGAACAGAACCCCAGGAGGGCAGGGGGATCAGAATGAGCCACTCTCTCCATAGCCAGCACAGAGGCAGAGCTGGGCTCAACGACCTAAGTGGCTAGCATGGCTCCTAACACCTGCTCTCCTCAGTTTTCTTCTAAGCGGGTAAGAACAGGCAGAGAGGAAGACAAGTGGGAGGGGCAGCAGGGAAGAGGAAGAGAGATGGAGTTAAGTGCTTATCTCTCTTGGAGGAGATGTGGGTAGGTGCGAGGTATGAGGTGGTAGATCTGTGACCTTGCTTTACTGTGTCTGATTGGCTGCCAACTTTAAAATGGCAGCCGTGTGCAGCACAGATAGGAGCTGCGGCTCACAGTTGTTAAGGAAAAAATTGTTCTCTCTGCCTGATCCTTGGAACAAGTTTTTCCTCAACACAGTGAAATGAATACTAAAAGGCGCCATTAAATCATTGAAATGGCCTCCCATTCAGGGACCGATGCCGCATGCTTTTTCATACCCACTCTAAACTCCTCTACTAATGCACTAAAAACAGGGGGGATAAAAAGAGAGAACAAGTCTCGAGCCCTTTATGAACTGAACATGTTGAAAAATGATCAAAATCCCCTCAAAAGGATTATGTCCTATCTCTTATTACTGTATTTGGTACAGTGGAGAGCTCCTGGGAACTCATTGATACTTCTTTATTATGGAGCCATCTGCACTCTCATGTCATTGATATGACATATCATTAGCAGTCATTGTATCACATGTCAGGTTAGCTAGCTAGCAACTACTGACTTGTCATGACACACTGTGCTATTCAAGGGTACTTGTTAGCAGCTTGACCAGCGGAGCTCTCCACGGTAAGCAGAGATCTGTGTTTCAGTCAGAGACAGCTAGCCTTAACCCAGGGGCAGACAGAGAACTGGGACAGGTGTGTCAGAGTCAGTCGGTTCAATGCCCTCACTGACTAACGGTCTGCTTTGATACCTACCTGCTTGGAGCCGCTGTCAATTATGTCTCTTGCCCCCAGTGGGCCCCTGTCTACCTGCTCATCCTCTCCCCCACTTCCCCTCTCCCCAGCTCTCCCTCTCTCTCCCTCTTGCCCTCTCCCTCTCCTTCTCCCCCGCTCTCCCTTTCCCTCTCTCCGAGCTTGGCCTTTACTGAATTCCACAGTAAATCCACAGGTCATGACTTATCATAACTTTCTCTTTAGGACAAAAACTCTCTGCTCAAAGTCTAGGATTGATTGTGGATAGGTCTGATACAGGTGTATCTTGTCTATGTGGGACTGAGAGTGACGTGTCAGTAAMGATCTGTCACCCTCCCTGCTGARACACACAGAGCTCCTGAGACTGAGGACTGACAGACATGTCATGCTAATGCTTTTATTGAGAGGTAATTAAGAAGGGCCCTGGCAGGGAGATTGAGGAGTGGAACTATATTTAGAAGAAAAAGAGGAGAGAGAGAAAGGAGAGTGGAAGATAGTGAGGGAGGAGAAAGAGATAGGGAGTGAAGAGAGCGAGAGATAGAAAGAGTGAGTTTGTGTGTGACAATGAGCGAAAGAGAGAGGAGAGATATAGCGAGAAAGAGATAGAAAGAGTGAATGAGAGGGGTAATAGACAATTGGAGAGAAAGTACACACAGAAAATGATTGCTCTTAAGAGTGAAAAAGTTTTGTGGCTATTCAGCCCCGTTCTAATAGATTTGATTTCAAACACAAAGCCATGGGGTGACCCATTCAATTACAACAGAGAACCACCTTAATCCCAGTAATCTGTCTGTGGCTTAAATATAAAGGCTGTGGAGTCTATCTGCTGTGTGCTCACTGGACTGTGTGCTCACCCACCCTCTGGAGAGCCCTGCGGTTGAGGGCGGTGCAGTTGCCGTACCATGCGGTGATATAGCCCGTCAGGATGCTCTCAAATGTGCATCTGTAAAAGTTTGTGAGGGTCTTAGTGGCCAAGCCTTCTTCACCACACTGTCTGTGTGGGTGGACCATTTCCGATTGTCAGTGATGTGTACACCGAGGAACTTGAAGCTTTTCCTGAAGTCCAAGATCAGCTCCTTTGTTTTGTTGATGTTGAGGGAGAGGTTATTTTCCTGGCACCATTCCGTAAGGTCCCTCACCTCCTCCCTGTAGGCTGTCTCGTCATTGTTGGTAATCAGGCCTACTATGGTTTTGTCGTCTGCAAACTTGATGATTGAGTTGGAGGCGTGTGGCAGGGAGTGATCAGGGAGTATAGAAGGGGGCTGAGTACGCACTCTTGTGGAGCCCCTGTGTTGAGGAACAGTGAAGTGGAGGTGTTGTTTCCTACTTTCACCACCTGGGGACGGCCGTCAGGAAGTCCAGGACCCAGGGCCCCAAGCTTGATGAGGAGCTTGGAGGGTACTATGGTGTTGAAGGCTGAGCTCTAGTCAATGAACAGCATTCTTACACAGGTATTCCTCTTGTCCAGGTGGGACAGGGCAGTGTGCAGTGCGATGGCAATTGCATCGTCTGTGGAGGAATTGGGGCAAGAAGCAAATTGAAGTGGGTCAACTCTAGTCCTCGGGGGCTTGATTGGTGTCACACTTTTTCTCCATCCCTAGTAAACACATCTGATTAATCAGATTGCATTCTAAACTGAAGATCATGATTAGGTGATTATTTGAGTCAGGTGTGTTAGCTGGGGCAAAACTGTGACACCAATCAGTCCCTTGAGGTAAGGTAGAGTGATATGATCCTTAACTAGCCTCTCAAAGCACTTTCATGATGACAGAAGTGAGTGCTACGGGGAGATAGTCATTTAGTTCAGTTACCTTTGCTTTCTTGGGTACAGGAACAATGGTGGACATCTTGAAGCATGTGGGGACAGCAGAATGGGATAGGGAGAGATTGAATATGTCCGCAAACACTCCAGCCGGCTGGTCTGCGCATGCTCTGAAGACGC
Organism: Salvelinus sp. IW2-2015; assembly: GCF_002910315.2. NCBI lineage: Eukaryota > Metazoa > Chordata > Actinopteri > Salmoniformes > Salmonidae > Salvelinus > Salvelinus sp. IW2-2015. The sequence goes on from NC_036860.1 coordinate 140,488, forward strand.
GGCTAGGGATGTTAAAATCCCGAGCTGCAAAGTGTGTGTGTGTGTGTGTGTGTATTGCCCCAGCAGCCCTGCGGTGTGACTGTACAAACTAAAGGTGTGTAGTCATCACCAAACTCCTTCACCTCTCATCGATCCTCTCATCCACAGGTGACAGGGCAGAAAATAGAGAAAAGGAGATATGGTGGTTCAGAGTGACAGAAAAAGAGAATAAGTTAAATATTTAAATATTTCGTTTTTAATGGTTTTCTAGGGTCCCCCGCTCATTCTCTGTACTGGAGACACACATGTTCAATATCAAAGCCTCTATTGCTCCCTCTTTTCCTCTCTCTGCCTCGCTCTCTCTCTTTACCTCTCACTACAATCATTGCTATTGCGAATAGAAACACTCCAACCAGCTCGCTCTGCCGCTTGCTTTCCTTCTTTCTCTCCCTCCCTCTCGTCCTCTCTTTATCTGTTCAATTAGAATTCTTTCTCTTGTGCTCCTTCGGTACGTGTCTCTTACCTTTCTGCGTTCATCTCCTGTCCGACGCAGATCAATTCTCCATGGTGCATCTCTGTTCCCTGGCTATAGACATCAGCCCCATAACGGAGGAGCCACAGTATAGAGGCCAGAGCAAAGACTGTCTAACCCTCTGTAGCCCAGCTTATCGTGAGTCAATGACCCACGCCTCAGGGGCTTTCGTACAAGACCACGCCTCGGGCACTGCTTTATCTCTGTTTGTTCTCATCATGGTTCAGTCCACCTCGAGAGTGACGACAGAGAGACAAGGGTTTGGCAAATTCGCCACGTGCCGAGGCTGTGTATTGAAGTAATGATAATTACGGGATCATATGCCACACTACACTGCAGTGAAGAGCATAGTTGTTCTTTCTCATCCTTAATATTCCAGTGAGAGGAAATAATATGAAAGAGGGAGGAGGATGATGAGAGGGAGATAAAAAGCCTGAGAATGAAGGGAGTCATTTATGTGTGAGACGGTGGTAACACTTACTTGACAACCCAGTGTCAATAACACATTATGACACAGTACTAACCATGTCATAATATGTCATAACAGCTGACATCTTGCCATACATGTCACAATATGTCGATAACACTGTCATGACACATATTGTGAAACCTGTTGAGACATCGGGGCGGCAGGGTAGCCTAGAGCGTTGGGCTAGTAACAGAAAGGTTGCAAGTCCGAATCCCGAGCTGACAAGGTACAATCTGTCGTTCTGAACAAGGCAGTTAACCCACTGTTCCTAGCCGCATTGAAATAAGAATTTGTTCTTAACTGACTTGCCTATTAAATAAAGGTAAAATAAATTTAAATAAATATACTACATGACCAAAGTATGTGAAACCTACCCGTCGAACACTAATTTCAAATATATGGTGTTTCCCCCCTTTACTGCTATAACAGCCTCCATCTCCAGGAAGGTTTTCATTGCTGTGGGACTTGCTTCCATTCAGCCACAAGCAGTATCCAATTAATCCCAAGGTTTTGATGGGGATGTCAGGCTTTGTTTAACTTCTATGCCTGCAGGGCATTATTGAGTAGCTTGGATGAAAGGTGCACAGTGGTGCCCAGAGTAAACGCGCTGCTCCTCAGTCATAGTTGCTAATATATGCATATATTATTTAGTAGGATAGAAAACACTCTGAAGTTCTTAAAACTGTTTAATATTTTTTAGTATAACAGAACTCATATGGCAGGCAAAAACCTGAGAAGTTCACTTCCTGTTTGATTTTTCTGAGGCTCGTAGTTTTCAACCAAGCTCCCATGAAATTACAGCGAGATATATGGATGAGTTTTCACTTCCTACGGCTTCCACTAGATGTCAACAGTCAATAGAAACTTTGTCTGATGACTCTTGTGAAGGGGCCGAAGGAGACAGGAATGAGTAATCACTCCATAGATGACCACGCGCGTTCACGTGAGAGCAGCTCCGTTCCATCGCTCAACTGAAGTCAATGTAATTCTCCGGTTGGAACGTTATTCAAGATGTATGTTAACAACATTCTAAAGATTGATCAATACATCGTTTGACATGTTTCTACTGACTGTTACGGAACTTTTGAACATTTCGTCACGTTTTTATATGTGCTTGTGACTTTGAATTGTTTTACAAAACGCGCTACCAAAGTAGCTAACTGCAATAAACCCGCTCCTCCGCTCTCTCCACTCTGGTTCCATTGAAGCTCGCATCCGCTTACAAGACCAATGTGGCTTGCCTACGGAGCTGTGAGGGGAACGCACTCCGTACCTTCAGCTCTATCAGGCCTACACCCACAACAAGGCACGTGGCGTTCATCCACTCTGGCCTGCTCTCCTCCCTACCTCTGAGGAAGTACAGTTCCCGCTCAGCCCAGTCAAAACTGTTCGCTGCTCTGGCACCCAATGGTGGAACAACTCCCTCACACGCCAGGTCAGCGGAGTCAATCACCACCTTCCGGAACACCTGAAACCCCCACCTCTTTAAGGAATACCTAGTGATAGATAAAAGTAATCCCTCTAACCCCCCCTCCCCTTAAAAGAGTATAGATGCACTATTGTAAGTGTTTTCCACTGGATATCATAAAGTGAATGCACCAATTTGTAAGTCGCTCTGGATTAAGAGCGTCTGCTAAGATCTAATGTAAATTAAAATAAATAACGGACATTATCAACAAATCAAGCATTTATTGTGACCTGGGATTCCTGGAGTGCATGTGAGAATATCATCAAAGTAAGTCTGTAACGGCTCTCTTCGTAGTGAGTAGAACCAAGGCGCAGCGTGGTGATGTGAATACATAATGAACAAAAACGAACTAAACAGACCTAAAACTACGAATTCTAACGAAGACACGACTAGGAACACCGAGATGACGAGACGAGACAGTACCGTGTGATAACAAACACAGACACAGCGAACAATCACCCACAAACAAACAGTGAGAACACACCTAACTTAATAGATCTCAATTAGAGGAAAACGCGAAACAACCTGCCTTCTAATTAAGACCATAACCAGGCAACCCAAAACCAACATAGGACAGCAAAACATAGACTGGACCCACCCAAACTCACGCACCTGACCATCACACACATACAAAACAACAGGAAAAACACCGGAACTGACAGAACCCCCCCCTCAATGTGCAACCCGCGCGCGCACAGACAAAGTCCAGGGAGGGGTCTTGGGCCACTGACCACGTGTGGCTCAGCTCACGGCGTGCCACACCGACATAGTCACTCCCCGGCTTCTAGTATCGCCTTCCAATGACACCCTCCAGACTAAACACCGGCTTTGCAACTATGGTTAAGGACCAAACGGAATTAAAACAGGGCACACCGGATAAGGGGCACGATATTTGGCACACGGATATAGGGGGCTCGGACGGTGGGCACCTCTGTGATAACTGGGGCTGCACGGATCCTGGCTAGAACTCCTGGACTGTGGACTGCAGTCCTGGCTGAGGGACTCTGGCAGTCCTGCGGTGAGGACTCTGCAGTCTGGGCTGAGGACTCTGCATGTCCGGGTGAGACTCTGCAGTCTTACTGAGGACTCTGCAGGTCCTGGCTGAACTTGGCAGTCCGCTGGAGACTCTGGCAGGTCGCGGGTCTGAGACTCTGCAGGCCTGGCTAGAGGGGACTTCTGCCAGGTGCAGGCTGTAGGCATGCTCATACTGCTAGGGCATGCTCATACGTGATTAGGCAGCCATGACTGTAGCACTCATGACTTAGGCAGCTCTGACTGTCTGCTCCTGCAGCTCCTACTTGCTGCCTCTGGCAGCTCCTGACTGCTGCGGCTCTGGCAGCCCTACGATGAGCTTGCGGCTTCGCACCCTGTGGTGTCTACTCTGGCGCGCTCTGGAGCTGGGTCTGCGCTCTGCCGGCTCTGACTAACGGACGACATCGAGCTCTCCTGACTGGCACGGACGCTCTAATGGCTCGGACAGACGGCGGCTCTTGAATGGCTCGTCAGACGGATGTCAGAAAGCGTCTGGCGCAACAGTATGCGCTCAAATCGCTGGCAGACGGATGCTCAAGACCGCTGGCAGAACAATTGCCAGACCGCTGGGCAGACAGTATGCTCCAGACGCGTCGCAGACAGAGGCTCAGACCCTGGGCAGACAATGCTCAACCGGCTGGGCAGACAATGGCTCAACCGCGCTGCAACAAGGCTTCCAGACGGCGCTTGGCAACAGAGCTTCAACGGCCTGGGCAGACAGCAGGCTTCAGACTGGCGCTGGCAGACCAGATGGCTCCACTGCCTGGGGGCAGACAGATTGCTTCAACGATCTGGGCAACAGGAGTGGCAGAAGCACTTGCGCAGACGGACCGACTCTGCCCTGGATAGTGCACAGTAGCCTGACGTGGGTGTCCGGAACCTAAGTACCGGGGAATGACCACGCATATCAAGCTAGTCGCGGGAGCAGGATACAAGGCACACTGAGCTCTCCTTAAGCGACTATAGGCCTTGTGCGTGAGCTACCGAACTGGAGTGACCGCTGACGTCATCGCACCTCAGGCGATGTGCGGATGAAAGAACAGCGTATCAGCCTGCGAAGAGGTACCCGGAAATTACCGATCCGTGTAGGCTACTAGCTCCCTGGGCAACGAGCCGGCCCCATAACGCTTACCTGGCCTGAATGCTCCCTGTCGGCCCGACCAGTGCGGGGAAAGGGTGGGGAAATAACCCGCAACGCGGAGCTAGAGGCGAACCGGACACATGCGTAAGCTTTGTCCATGTACCGCCCAAGAGACGTACTGGTGGCCAGATATGATAGACCGCTCATGGCACTTTGGCTTCAATTGCTCAATCTACCCCTACATGCGAGGTGAATAACCCGCACTGGCTAATGCACCCGTACAGGCAACACTATCCCTCTACTGCGTAGAACACGGCGTTGCCGTACTCTCCGCTCTCCACTGTTAGCCTGGGAATTGGCGCAGGCCCTAGCCTCCCTCGCCCACTACCCTCTCCCACGTACCTCTTACGTCCCCCCACGAAAATTTTATGGGTAGTAACTTCGGGCTTCTCCAGCTTGCTTCCTGTCTGCCCTCATACGTCGCTCTCGCTTTCGCTGCCTCCAGCTCGCCGCTTTGGGCGCGACCTCCAGGGCTCTGCCCAGGGTCCGTTGTACGTCACAGATCTCTTCCCATGTCCAATCTCCTTTTTCCCACTGCTGCGTCTTGGCTGTCCGTTAACGTCCCGTGCTTGATTTCTGGGTTTGTGGGTTGATTCTTACGGCTCTCTTTCGGTATGAGTAGACCAAGCGCAGCGGTTAGCATGAATTACCTAATACAAAACAACTAGACAGACTAAAACTAAGAACTTACATAAACGATCAGAACACACTGGTGAACAGAACGACCGATTTATGAACGAGACAGACAGTCCCTAGTGTGGGCAACAAACAACAGCACACAGCGACAATTCACCATCAAACAAACAGTGAACACAACCACCTTAATATGACTCTCAATTAGCAGGAAACGCAAAACACCTGCCGTCAATGAAACCCATCCAGCAACCAAAACCACATAGAAACAGCAACTAGACTGCCCACCCACAACTCACGGCCCGCTGACAATCACACAGCATACAAAAACAGTAAGTAAAAACATGTCAGAACGTGACAAAGGAGACATTTATCATGTAATTTCTGTTCTTGACATCAACAATGGCGGCTAATTTGACTCTTGTTTCTGAGCTCCGTCTAATTTATTGCAATTTGCTTTTTCCGTATTTTCTTTTTTAAATTGACAGCAGCTGTTGCATTAAGGAAGTGATATCTATTAATTCGCATGTGATATATGCCGTTCCGACCTTATTCCTTGGTTTTGTCTTTATTAGTATGGTCAGGGTGATTGGGGTGGCAGTCTATGTTATTTTTTTTATTAGGTTCTTTCGTTAGCGCCTAATATGTTCTCAATCAGAGGAGGGTTTGGTCATGTTCTCTGAATTGGAACCCCAATTAAGAGTATCTGTTTCAGCTTTTGTTTTGGTATTTTTGCCGGTGCTTTGTTTCGCCACACGTACTGTTTTCGTTCGTTTTTCACGTCGTTTATTGTTTTATTTTTGTCAAAGTGTTTTTCTCGTCTTCGTTGCATAATATAAATATGTAATTCAAAACCACGTCGCTCGCTTGGTCCCGATCCTTGCTCCTCCTCAACAGGAGAATACACTTACAAAAAAGATGATCTCTCTCC
>NC_036860.1:147729-157082 GCF_002910315.2 Salvelinus sp. IW2-2015
CTTTTGTGGGTGATTGTTGCCGGTGTCTGTGTTTGTTCGCCACACACGCGTACTGTTTTCGTTCGTTTTTCACGTCGTTTATTGTTTTGTATTTTTTCAAAGTGTTTTCGTCTTCGTTGCTAAAATTAAATATGTATTCAAACCACAGCTCGCTTTGTGGTCCCGATCCTTGCTCCTCCTCAGACGAGGAGGAAGACGAGCGTTACAGTATAACTGTATTATCTCTACATTTATGATGAGTATTATGTTGAACGATGTGGCTATGCACTATCACTGGATGTTTTGGAACTAGTGAATGTTAACGCGCCAATGTAAACTCAGATTTTAAAATATAATATGAACTTTATCAAACAAAACATGCATGTATTGTGTAACATGAAGTCGCTATGAGTGTCATCTGATGAAGACAATCCAAGGTTAGTGATTAATTAAGCTATCTTCTGCTTTTGTGACTGCTATCTTTCGCTGGAAAATGCGCTGTGCTTATTGTGGTTTGGTGTACCTAACATAATCGTTTGTAGTGCTTTCGCTGAAAAGCATATTTGAAATCGAACACTTTGGTGGATAACAACAAGATTACCTTTAAAATGGTATAAGACACATGTATGTCTGAGGAATTTATATGAGATTGTCTGTTGGTTTTGAATTTGGCCCTGCACTTCACTGGCGTTGTCATATCATCCCGCTACCGGGATTCAGCCATTAAGAAGTTTTAAGGCCAGTCAAGTTCTTTCCACACCTATCGTCGACAACCATTCTGTTGGACTCGCTTTGTGCACGGGCGCATTGTCTGCAGAAACAGGAAAGGTTCCCCAAACTGTATGCCACCAAGTTGAAGCACAGAATCTGCTATAATGTCACTGTATCGGTAAGATGTTCCCTTGAACCTGGAACTGGAACTAAGGGCCTAGCCCGAACCATGAAAACAGCCGCCAGACCATTATTCCTCCTCCATCAAACTTTACAGTTGTCACTATGTCGCAGGCAGGTAGCTTCTGCTGGCTCCGCCAAACCCAGATTTTGCTGTCGGACTGCCAGATGGTGAAGCGTTATCATCATCCAGAGAACACTTTCCACTGCTCCAGAGTCCAATGGTGGTCAGAGCTTTACACCACTCCAGCCGACGCTGGGCATTTCCGCATGGTGATCTTAGGCTTGTGTGCGGCTGCTCGGCCATGGAAACCCATTTCATGAAGCTCTCGACGAACAGTTCTTGTGCTGACGTTGCTTCCAGAGGCAGTTTGGAACACGGTAGTGAGTGTTGCAACCGAGGAAAGGCGATTTTTACGCGATAGGCACTTCAGCACTCGGCGGTCCCATTCTGTGAGCTTGTATGGTCTACCACTTCATGGCTGAGCCGTTGTTGCTCCTAGACATTTACACTTCACAATATCAGCATTTCCAGTTGACCGGGGCAGCTCTAGTAGGGCAGAAATTTGACGAACTGAGTTGTTCAATTTTCTGAAATTCATCATTGCGCACAAATTGATGCCAGACATGCACCTACCCCAATGTTGTCTTACTGATGACTGGGATGAGAGAGGCTGGACTGAGGGCTTGTAGGCCTGTTGTAAGGTAGGTCCTCACCAGACATCACCTGCAACAACGTCGCCTATGGGCACAAACCCACCGTCGCTGGACCAGACAGGACTGGCAAAATGTGCTGTTCACTGACGAGTCGCGGATTTATCTCACCAGGGGTGATGGTCGGATTCGCGTTTATTGTCGAAGGAATGAGCGTTACACCGAGGCCTGAACTCTGGAGCGGGATCGATTTGGAGGTGGAGGGTTCGTCATGGTCTGGGGTGGTGTGTCACTGCATCATCGGACTGAGCTTGTTGTCATTGCAGGCTATCTCAACGCTGCGCGTTACAGGGAAGATATCCTCCTCCCTCATGTGGTACCCCTCATGCAGGCTCATGCTGACATGACCCTCCAGCATGACAATGCCACCAGCCATACTGCTCGTTCTGTGCGTGATTTCCAGCGAAGAGCCCCGATCTCAATTCCATTGAGCACGTCTGGGACCTGTTGGATCGGAGGGTGAGGGCTAGGGCCATTCCCCCCAGAAATGTCCGGGAACTTGCAGGTAGGTGCCTTGGTGGAAGAGTGAGGTAACATCTCACAGCAAGAACTGGCAAATCTGGTGCAGTCCATGAGGAGGAGGTGCACTGCAGTACTTAATGCAGCTGGTGGCCACACCAGATACTGACTGTTACTTTTGATTTTGACCTCCTCTTTGTTCAGGGACACATTATAAAATTTCTGTTAGTCACATGTCTGTAGAACTTGTTCAGTTTATGTCTCAGTTGTTAAATCTTGTTATATTCATAAAAATATTTATGTTAAGTTTGCTGAAAATAAACAGTTGACAGTGAGAGGATGTTTCATTTCTTGCTGAGTTTACGTGATAGGCCTATCTGGCATATATGATTACGATGACCATCATGCATCATGACAGGCAAGGTTTTTAAAATGATGGGGGAAATTAATTACAACAACAACAAAGGAATTAAGAAACAAACTTTCAAAGGAAAGGAAACTTCTTGGCAGGGAAAAAACTAATTTGAATAAATGTGTGACCGGCAATACCGCAATGCAGACAACTTTGGGTGTTAAGTTTGCGTACGCTTTCGGCTGGAGATAGCCTAGCCCTAACGAGCTAGGTGGGGCAAAGGTACAGGACGGCAGGCAGGCTCAGGGTCAGGGCAGGCAGAACGGTCAACACTTGGAAAATTAGGAAACAGTAACAATCAAGAGACAGGAACAGAGGGAAAAACACTGGTAGGCTTGACGAAACAAAACGAACTGGCAACAGACAAACAGAGAACACAGGTAAAATACACAGGGGATAATGGGGAAGATGGGCGACACCTGGAGGGGGGTGGAGACAAGCACAAAGACAGGTGAAACAGATCAGGGCGTGACACCTGGGGCGGAGGTCTCATGTCTCTCAGGTKATAATGAGGAAGTGGGTGCCTTCGCTTTTAGCTTGCTAATTAATCAGGACATCCATTCCACTYCGTCAGCCCAGGCKKAGTCAACATTACAGCCATGTGTGCTCCAATGAAAGCCCTGCTTTCACATTCTCCCACAGAAGAGTTCTAATATGGACAGTCCCTGGGGTAACATAGCACTGTCTAAATAGGRAGAATTAGATGTGGTTAACTTGCRTTTCAGTCACATTATTGTGGACGCCTACAGCCAATGTGCAAATMAACACKTCAGGAGGTCAACAATCAGGAGTTCAACAATCACTTATCCCAATGCTGTATGTCTGTMTGGAAGCAACATTGTTTCATGAAGAAAGCTCKGTTTTAGGTCAAGGCTGCTGTATTCAATCAGTCACTTCCTTCTTTTCAGTGAATACCTTATTTTATGCATGAAAACACGTTCATTTAGATGACRARTGATACTTTATATGTGTGGTTGAGCCAGCCAAGCAGTGATGAGGAGCCAGCTTGAAGGAAAGATGCTGAGGCTGAGACCAGTTACAAACAGCAGCAGCAGCAGGCACCAGCTAACCCTGGAGAGAGCTATTAGCCTGGCTGGATTAGCATCTGACACCCAGCAGCCAGCACCCTCAGATCCCCCTTCAAAGGAGGGGCCTAGAGTGCCACTACAAATTGCCGTGGCCAACAGTACCCTATTCACAGTCCACATCCGGCAAGCACACACACCAGAGCTAGAAGAGAGAGAGAGAGAGAGAGAGAGAGGGAGAGAGAGAGAGAGAGAGAGAGAGAGAGAGAGAGAGAGAGAGAGAGAGAGAGAGAGAGAGAGAGAGAGAGAGAGAGAGAGAGAAGAGAGAGAAGAGAGAGAGAGAGAGAGAGAGAAGAGAGAGAGAAGAGAGGAGAGAGAGAGAGAGAGAGAGAGAGAGAAAGAGAGAGAGAAGAGAGAGAAGAGAGAGAGAGAGAGAGAGAGAGAGAGAGAAAGAGAGAGAGAAGAAGAGGAGATAGAATCAGAGCTGCTGTCAGAAGAGAGGGGTTACACTGCCATAGAGAGAGAGAAGCAATTTGCAGCCATCCCAGCCAAACATAGCAGAGCTGAGGAACTAGGTATGTTGTCGTGTTCCAGTCGGAGAGAGGAAGTGTAGGCATCGGCAGGGTGAGCACAAGGACTGCGAAGTAATGATGTCACTTGTCACACATTAAATTAAAAATACCCAGTGACAGTTCAGAAGGGGAATGTTTTATGCTTGTACCCACTGCAGCTTTAATGAACAGAAGGGAGGAAGGTAATGTCCTGACAGTGCTGCCCAGTTGTAACCTAGGAACACTGCCCAAACAGGTTACTCATTGTCCTCTGTCTTCTCAGACTTTAGCACCTCTACTTACTCTCTCTGCAGGGAAAAACAAGGGGAAATACTGCTGACTTGACATCTCCTCTTACCACCTGTCTCTTTGAGCCCTCAGGCCAGGAGGAATGTGGTGTCATTACTTCAGCTTGAGAACCCTCATTCCAAGATAACACCCCTGAACTGTAAAGGTGTCAGTGAAATGTGCTGGAGTATATATTACTGATATTGTAGATGGGTTTTAACAACTGGATTGTAGACATTTTTTTTTATTTTACTACAGAAGTGGCTGGACGATGATTAGACTTTTATGTTAACAACAGCCGCAATACTGTGTCAAAGTATTCCACAGAGGTTTTAACTGTTAAAGGTGATGCTACAGAGTTTTGACCGTTAAAGTGATGCTAAATCAATCAAATCACACTCTGTTATTTGTTCACATACAACATGGTTAGCAGATGTTTAATGCGATGTAGCGAAAATGCTTGTGCTTCTAGTTCCGACAGCACATAATGCAGTATATCTAACAAGTAATCTAACCAAAATTTCACAATGACTACCTTATAACACAACACAATATAAGGGGATAGAATAATCATGTACATATAAATTATATGGATGCGCGATTGGCCGAGCGGCATAGGCAAGATGCAATAAGATGGTTAAAATACAGTATATACATACGAGATGAGTAAGTAGATTATGTAAAACATTTTATAAAGTGGCATTAGTAAAGTGACTAGTGTATACCATTATTAAGTCTATGTATTAAAGTGGCCAGTGATTGAGTCTGTATGTTGGCAGCAGCCTCTCTGTTAGTGATGTCCACGATCTATCACAAGGATGACCTGGAGAGGACGAAGCAGGTACGGGGAGTAACATTTAATAAATCACGGACATGGAACGAGACATAAACAGCTTAGCAAACAGAAAAACAATCAATGCAGAAGCAGGGAACAGAGCTTGGGAAACTGACACATATAGGGGAGGAAATGAACAGGTGATAGAGAGTCCAGGTGAGTCCAATAACGCTGATGCGCGTGACAAGGAAGCAGGTGTACGTGATGGATGGCAGGAGTGAGTTATGCAAGGCATTCTGGCGCCCTCAAGCGCCAGGGGAGGGAAAGAGCGGGCAGACGTGACATAGTGATGGGCTGTTTAACAGTCTGACGGCCTTGAGATAGAAGCTGTTTTTCAGTCTCTCGGTCCCAGCTTTGATGCACCTGTACTGACCTCGCCTTCTGGATGATAGCATGGTGAACAGGCAGTGGCTCGGGTGGTTGTTGTCCTTGATGATCTTTTTGGCCTTCCTGTGACATCGGGTGCTGAGGGTGTCCTGGAGGGTGTCCTGGAGGGCAGGTAGTTTGCCCCCGGTGATGCGTTATGCAGACCGCACCACCCTCTGGAGAGCCTTGCGGTTGAGGGCGGTGCAGATGCCGTACCAGGCGGTGATACATCCCAACAGGATGCTCTCGATTGTGCATCTGTAGAAGTTTGTGAGGCTTTAGGTGACAAGACAAATTTGAGACAGCCTCCTGAGGTTAAAGAGGTGCTTTTGCGCCTTCTTCATCACGTTGTCTGTGTGGGTGGACCATTTCAGTTTGTTTGGGATGTGTCTGCAGAGGAACTTAACTTTCCACCTTCTCCACTACTGTTCCGTCGATGTGGATAGGGGGTGCTCCATCTACTGTTTCCTGAAGTCCACGATCATCTCATTTGTTTTGTTGACGCTGAGTGAGTGGTTATTTTCCTGACACCACACTCCGAGGGCCCTCACCTCCTCCCTGTAGGCCGTCTCGTCATTGTTGGTAATCAAGCCTACCACTGTAGTGTCGTCTGCAAACTTGATGATTGAGTTGGAGGTGTACATGGCTACGCAGTCATGGGTGAACAGGGAGTACAGGAGAGGGCTGAGAATGCACCCTTGTGGGGCCCCAATGTTGAGGATCAGCGGGGTGGAGATGTTGTTTCCTACCTTCACCACCTGGGGGCGGCCCGTCAGAAATTCCAGGACCCAGTTGCACAGGGCGGGGTCGAGACCCAGGGTCTCAAGCTTAATGATGAGTTTGGAGGGTACTATGGTGTTGAATGCTGAGCTGTAGTCAATGAATAGCATTCTTACATAGGCATTCCTCTTGTCGAAATGTGATAGGGCAGTGTGCAGTGTGATGGTGATTGCATCGTCTGTGGACCTATTGGGGCAGTAAGCAAACTGGAGTGGGTCTAGGGTATCAGGTAGGGTGGAGGTGATATGATCCTTGACTAGTCTCTCAAAGCACTTCATGATGACAGAAGTGAGTGCTACGGGGGCGGTAGTCATTTAGTTCAGTTACCTTAGCTTTCTTGGGAACAGGAACAATGGTGGCCATCTTGAAGCATGTGGGGACAGCAGACTGGGATAGGGATTGATTGAATATGTCTGTAAACACACCAGCCAGCTGGCCTGCGCATGCTCTGAGGACGCAGCTAAGGATGTCGTCTGGGTCGGCANTCAGGTAGGGTGGAGGTGATATGATCCTTGACTAGTCTCTCAAAGCACTTCATGATGACAGAAGTGAGTGCTACGGGGGCGGTAGTCATTTAGTTCAGTTACCTTAGCTTTCTTGGGAACAGGAACAATGGTGGCCATCTTGAAGCATGTGGGGACAGCAGACTGGGATAGGGATTGATTGAATATGTCTGTAAACACACCAGCCAGCTGGCCTGCGCATGCTCTGAGGACGCAGCTAAGGATGTCGTCTGGGTCGGCAGCCTTGCGAGGGTTAACATGTTTAAATGTTTTAATGTTTAAATGTCTTTGGTAGCAGGCCATGTCGGTGGCACTGTAATGTCCTCAAAGCGTGCAAAGAAGTTGTTTAATTTGTCTGGGAGCAAGACATCGATGTCCGCGACGGGGCTGGTATTCTTTWTGTAGTCCGTGATTGTCTGTAGACCTTGCCACATACATCTCGTGTTTGAGCCGTTGAATTTTGACTCTACTTTGTCTCTATACTTTGTCTCTATTGCTTGTAGCTACACTTTTGTAGCTACACTGTCTGTATTCGGTCATGTTTCCAGTCGCCTTGCCATGATTAAATGCACTGGTTCGCGCTTTCAGTTTTGCGCAAATGCTGCCATCAAGCCACGGTTTCTGGTTAGGGAAGGTTTTAATAGTCACAGTGGGCACATCTCCAATGCACTTCCTAATAAACTCACTCACCGAGTCAGCATATACGTCGATGTTATTGTCTGAGGCTACCCGGAACATATCCCAGTCCACGTGATTGAAGCAATCTTGATGCGTGGAATCCCATTGGTCAGACCAGCATTGGATAGACCTAAGCACGGGCACGTCCTGTTTTAGTTTCTGCCTATAGGAGGGGAGCAACAAGATTGAGTCATGGTCAGATTTGCCAAAGGGAGGGCGGGGGAGGGCCTTGTATGCATCACGGAAGATAGAGTAGCAGTGGTCCAATGTTTTGCTCGAGCAGGTACAACAATCAATGTGCTGGTAGAATTTAGTTAGCCTTGTTCTCAAATTAGCTTTGTTAAAATCCCCAGCTACATAAATGCAGCATCAGGATATATGGTTTCCAGTTTACATAGAGTCCAGTGAAGTTCTTTGACGGCCGTTGAGGTATCTGCTTGGGGGGATATACACAGCTGTGACTATAATCGAAGAGAATTCTCTTGGGAGATAATACGGTCGGCATTTGATTGTAAGGAATTCTAGGTCAGGTGAACAAAAGGACTTGAGTTCCTGTATGTTGTTATGATTACACCATGAGTCGTTAATCATGAGGCATACACCCCCGCCCTTCTTTTTACCAGGGAGATGTTTGTTTCTGTCGGCGCGACGCATGAAGAAACCCGGTGGCTGTACCGACTCTAACAACGTATCCTGAGTGAGCCATGTTTCCGTGAAACAGAGAATGTTACAATCTCTGATGTCTCTCTGGAAGGCAAATCATGCCCAAATTTTGTTCACCTTGTTGTCTAGAGACTGGATATTAGCAAGTAATATGCTCGGAAGCAGTGAATGGTGTGGTCGCATTCTGTCTGACCAGGAGGCCGCTCCGTCTGCCTCTCCTGCGGCGACGACATTGTTTTGGTTCGGCCTCTGGGATTAGATCCAATGTCTTGGGTGGAGGTCCGAAAAAGGATCCGCTTCGGGGAAGTCGTATTCCTGGTCGTAATGTTGGTAAGTTGACGTCACTCTTATATCCAATAGTTCTTCCCGGCTGTATGTAATAACACTTAAGATTTTCTGGGCTAACAATGTAAGAAATAATACATAAAAAAACGAAATACTGCATAGTTTCCTAAGGATGTGAAGCGAGGCGACCATCTCGAGTCGGCGCCATCATGAGAGCAGAGGATTTGACTGTTGAAGTGATGCTACAGAGGTTTTGTATCATCTCAGCCAGTAGTTTTGAAAGTAGCTCTCACAAACCAAAACGGGTCCCTGAAAATTGTGCACAATTGTGTACAATGTCATCCAATTTGTAGAATATGTTACGAATTTGTAAGTACTTAAGAACCCATTAAATCTCTTTAAGTGCTCCTTTGAATTTGAGTTAAGTAATGCCTACTGCAAAATTTCAAATCTACAAATTCACCTCTGATTTCACCTCTTTTAATTAAACTATCACAGTAAGGTACTTACTTAGTTACCCAGAAATTATTTGATATTGAGATAAAAATGGCTGCAATGAGCCTTTAAGCCTTAATGGAGAGAAAAAACATACTTAGAATACACTGTGGTTTATTGCTTTATTAAGGCGACACACCWACACACACTCTCAAACAGGTGGCATTACCAGACGTGGCATCCATCCCAATKRACTTTAAACATCCAACGGCACCTTACACAGCTCACGATGACTAAAGTGTTGCTGCCAAACACCAGCACTTACTGCCAGACAGCAACACTGAAACAAATCACAGACACCCAAACACAGACAAACACACAGACACACACACACACTCTACAAGTGGTGGTGTAAGTGTCAGGCAGTATAGAACATATTGTGTTGAATTGACTGCATGGGTGGGACAGAAAAAGAAAAAAGAAACGTCC
>NC_036860.1:157182-208220 GCF_002910315.2 Salvelinus sp. IW2-2015
CAGATTTTCATCCAGTTTGGCCAAAACTTTCAATAATAGCAATTTATTAAACATATAGCTAGGCTGATACCATATTATGGTTTCCCTTTTACTATGTATTCATGGCATATCCTACTTTCATTTTAAAAAAGAAACAACATTTAGCTGTCAGATTGGCCATGAGTATCCTAAACAAATTGGTTCATTTACAGTATTTTATGTTTATTATTTCCATAATACAGAGAGGCTAGTTGTCTGCCAAGATAATAATGGAAATGAAGACTAACATCCTGAGTCAACTACATGGAAGTGTTAAAACTCCTCATCTACAGCATGTAAACTTTCAGAATCTTGTGCAGGTCTCAAAAACTTGAGATCTGATAATAGAGCTTTACTTGGAAAACTTCTACTAACTGACAAGACAATCGACCCATTTATTAGGGTGTTTTTCTGTAACCAATTTCTTTACTATGATTACAAATACCAGTGAAAACCAGGCATTCCTTGGTGATGAGTTCATGAGGTAAATCTTGGAGCTGAGATTCATAGGCCTGTGTGGTTTAGTTGTAGTCCAAAGGGAGGAGCAGCCTCAACAACCACAAGGGATTTGACGTGCATGTTGTCATCTTTCCTCTGCCCACCCATCTCATTCTGCCCCATTTCCTCTTCATGTGGATGTGGTCTTGCAGTCTAAGTAGATGATGCTTGTCTGTCTTAGTAGGTTCAGGAGAATGGGGACGTTTGAAAACATAGGGGTTTCTTTCATGATTATGTAAAAAATAAAAATATGGTAACTAACAATGACTCAGTGTATGTAGGTGTACTGCCTAGGCAGGATGTGGTAAGAAAATCAGAGAGATATAGATTTCTGTCCACTGGACTTTCAGTTTGTCAGTTTTGCCATGACACATATTCCAGGTTCCTTAGTGTGTGGTCTTCTTTGGTGTCTTGCCAAATTTGGCATCAAACCCGAGACCTTAAATGAAAAAGCACAGGATACAATTAAGACAGTAGAGGTGTCTAGTCATCTCATCAACCAAAAAGAGACTTCACTACTAGTTGAGGCCTATGAGCTCTAATGGAACATTTCCATAAGCAGCTGAAGAGCAGCTCACTATTTCAACTATGAGGTGAAGCATAAAGTTACTACAGACACAGGAGCACATGGTCGAGGGAGATGGCGAGCGAGCGAGTGTGAGAAAGAGAGAGAGATTGAAACAGAGAGATAGTCACAACATCAGAGAGATATTAAGAGTTAACAAGTTAATGTTGTTACTCACCAAGGAACACCAGGATAGTGCCGACCCACTGCATGGTGTTGAGGACGTTGCCGAAGAGAAGGACAGAGCCCAGGATGGTAAAGAACTTCCGTGTGGTCGTGACGATGGAGCAGGTGAGAGGGCCGAAGTACACCACAGTCATGAAGATGAAGGTCTAAGAGAGGAAGAGGAGTGAACGACTGTTACTATAAAAGACCCTCTGCAATGAGAATGAGAGCAAAATAGCGAAATAAAACCACTGTAAACCACATACTGGCACTTATCCATAAGAATCACACGCATGTGAACCAATTAAAATGTATAATGTGATTTGCAGACATGGAAATGTTTTCCCTTTAACACACACACAGTCACACCCATGTGAGACCCACCTGTCCTAAAGCACTAGTTATTCCAAACAAAAGGATGTTCCAGAAGATGCTGGGGTGACGGTCTGTGAAGCTCAGGAAGTCCCATACCTCACCTGTCCACAACACCCCTGAAAGAAAAACACATGGGATCATTTACTGAAAGTGACACAATTCAGCATAAATTGATTAATTCTATCCTGCATGTAACAATTGCTTCTTTTTTTTTTTTCTTCTTTTTTTTTTTACCTTTATTTAACTAGGCTGCTTGATTCTTATTTTTTAATCTCAAGTTATAGGATTGGTTAGCCTTTTCTTCTGCTACAAATGGGGGGAGAAGCCAATTAATTACTTTAATTGTTTTGGAATCAAACCCATGCTGAGATTTGGTTCCATGACTTTATGGTGAAAATGCCTGTTCCAAAATCAAAATCAACAGTGGATTAAGGGCTCCCCCTACTGGTACAGAGCAGTAACAGCAGTTTGATTGGGTTGAATAGAACTGGGGAAGTGGGGACTGCTTTGGCCAACACCGAAAAAAGGGTTTCTGATAAAAGTAAGGCTGTAGAAAAGCATGAGATTGGGACACTTAGACTGAGAAGGAAGATCTGAGATGAAGATATTTTATTGWATARATAATGGTGTATTTAGTAGAGACGTGGAGCTGGCAGAGATAGAGATACAGAAGAAACACAAAGCAGAGAGATCRGACAAAGTGTATATTTTCACACTAGTGGGGGGAAACAGGTGTCTCACCTAGTCCCAGCACCAGGGTGGACCACATGTTGATGTTGAGCATCATGTGGTTGGCACTGGTCTGGAAGAGACTCCTCATGTGGTCCTGGGCCACACCAGTCAAACCRTCCATGGTCAGAGATAGCAGCTAGGATACAGGGAGAGAGAAGGTCACATTTACAAACCCACAKAGGCACAGASAGCAAATACACATATAGGCAGAGAGAAACACAGACCAGGTCACASAGATAATACCACAGGCARATGAGGACAGTTACACTCACCAACAGGATCTCCCCGAAGCCRAAAGCAGATTCTGTGGAAGTGACACTCTTGTTGGGTTTATAGAGGAASAGGGCYACCCCGCTGACGATCAACAGCACACACAGGTACTTGGCCAGTGGGTATTTCTTCCTCAGTACAAATACACCCAGAATCATCACTGTGGAACCAAAGGCAAWGGGATGTGAGGGGTGGTTATCAGCAGCAGCCATCACTGGTCTATTAGGTTGATGTGCACATAGAAAGACAAGTCAGTCAGGGGGTAMAAACCATGGCTATGTAGATTAATGGGCTGCACGTGCTCAAGGGATAAGACTGGTCAGTGTATTACTATAGAACACACTAACCTTAGACAGTGTTTACATATTGCAACATACTGGGCGGGACAGAAGACTAGGCTCATGTACTTATTGTTAGCATGACACTTGCAGTCATAGGGTAGTCTACATGGGGAGTCAGAGACTCGCAGCAGGTGCATGCAAATAGAATGTATGTTTATTAAAAAACAGGGACACTGAGTTTGGAAGGGCTGATGGGATGTGTAGTTTAAAAAAGGTGCAATATGCAGAAATCACACAGATATTTCCTGGTTGCTAAAATTTTGTTTGTCAAATTTCAGTGTATGTGACAAAACAAGCCACGTATAGAGTAAATAATCATTGTACCATACAAAACCGAAAGTAAAAGGTGCAAAAACAAAACTTAAGAACGGGAAGGATAGAAATAGTGCACATAGAACAGATACACCGCTTCTTAGACTGGCTTGCAATGAGAATGACAAATCTATAACTCATATTTCAATGTGAATTTGATTCGGTCGCCCATAAAGTTACATATTGCAACTTTAAAAATGGCACTAGAAATGCAGATAAGGGAGTCCAGCTGACACTGAAACATGACACACGGCTGCAGTAAGAGGCCATGCAATAAAATAAGGCAAACTAACCCCTCAAACCTGCACTAGTTACCAAGCCAAAGGCTGCATATGACTTGTTAATTACATATTCAGGTGTTGAGAGTGGGGTCAGGATGAGCAATAATATAATTATTACACCTACCTGGGATGGGCTTACAAGACTTCCCCAACACCTGTGACAACAATAGAGAGGTTGTTTAGATATTAAAATAATAAAATATCACAACAAATTATGATGACACGGAGACACTGTATGGGCTGAGGGATAAGACTGACCTGTGTGGGGTAGTTGACATACTGTAGGGCAGAGTTGCTGGATACCATGGCTCCAAGATAAGACAGGGAACACACTCCATAGAGCCAGCTCTTGGTGTGGTCTGGTCTGGAACCCTCAAAAAACTGAATCACTAATGGGGAGGAGGCAGAGAAGAGAYTATAATAMATGGAGATTCACTACCAACAGACCATTGAAACACCCATGGGGGGYAAGATATGTTGGAGATWACTGTGTTGGGCAGAAGGTGRAAGGCCACGACTGATGACTATGTGTGGTTKACTCACAGATCTTGGCAAACCCAGCATTGATGATGCATTGGATGAACACCAGCGTTGTGGCATAAACAAACTTCTCCTTCTTCTCCCCCTCACCATACTGTCCTCGGGTACTGGGTAAATCAGACAAACAGCATTATGACAAKGTATCAGTGCAACCACTCATGTTAATCCAGAGTTAATCCACTTCTTATTACACATATAAGACAGGTGTGACACACAACAACACACAGGCCTTGATATTCAGCAAGGGAATTATTTGTTAATTAAACTGTGGAGTATCTGTAGCTATAAAAAGAGAATGAGAGGGCAGTAGTAGTCTGCTCTAGTTGACTACAGATACAAATCATCACCGGAAACAAGATGAGATTTCTCACCCTTGAGTGACATACCATTCAAGACATATCTACAGTATGTAGCAAGCTAATAACATAGGAATATAGTTTTTTGAACATTTTCAGCTCTGTAGAGATGGCTCGCCTACATTCAATAATGACATGAACTTGTTGCACTACAGCATCACCAACTAACATAGGTGCACAAAGAAACAGCCAATAGAAGCAATGTGCATTAAAAGCCTATGGTTTGAAATCAATGATGTCGCTCRGATGTCAGACCAGAAAACGACTTACATTGTCTCTTGTAATATGCCATAGTAAAAATAACAAACGAAGACTCCGAGAAAACAGACAATGAATCGTATACGCTCGTTCTGCAATAGCGAGGGCTTCCCTGCTCCCTTTCCTGCAGCCATGCTGTCCTCTAGCTGTCCGGGTATAGAAACCGATACAGATCCGATCCCCGTACCCCTCAAAGCAACGTCCCGCTCCACAATCCCAGATATCACAAGCCCGGAAATGGTGACGCTGTTACCCTAACTTGGCAGACAGTTGCTAATTTGACTACAGATCCGTCCGTGGTTCCTCTTCAAAGATTTAGCTAATTGTGCCTGTTAGCTAGCTGACTTTGCTAGCTAGCTAACGTTAGTTAGCCAACGTTAGATTGGTGGGTTGGTTATTAGCTAGCAATTAGCAAAATCCATAATTGTTGTCAATCCAGCTGTCGCAGTATAGTGTTGAATCCGGAATATATGTCCTTAATTGCAGGTCTCTCGTACTAGCAAACGGTACTCCTGTCCCGATCCAGGTTATGTCAAAGGCATCCCATTCAGACAATTTTCCCCGTGGAAAGAATACCGGAGTGTAGTTGTTTTCATTGAGATACGTCAGAGAACAAGCTTGCTCAAAGACCTCAGTGGTTCATTAAGAGCCCTCAACGGATATGCCTGAACTTGTAGCTACTATACCGTTCATATAATACAGTGCTGGTAGAACGCAGATGCTACAATTTTATAACTATACATGAACCATGGATTTGTTTTCTCATTTGAATCAACTTATATGCAGCATACAAGGTAGCTCGAAAATGTTCTTATTTTTGTTGATGTATCAAAATATTCAGCTGTAATATATATGTGATCTATACTCTTTGATTTATTGTTCATTTCAATGGGAGTCTACACAGACGACTATTGAAAACATTTGCGGGGCTTTCTCGAACTTGTCGCGTGTCTTTTTCGTACTGGGATGTGGATGGATTCTATTGGTCCAAATAAGGCAATAAACCACTAGATTCGGCCATTGAAACAGACGGAATAGTGAAAAGGCGGGGCTTCTACTCCAGAGACTCAACTACACGTGTCAAAGGGAAATTTGACAACAATGAAATGCACCACCACATTTTAGCATTGTTCAATAATCATGACTGAACCCATTCACTATTGGTTTAATGTCCAGTTAGTGTTTGTGTCCACTGTCAAACTAAAAACATGTTTAAACAACTKCAATGCTTAAAACGTGAAATTATACAGGAAAGTAATGGAAGAACACTTACATGTTGGTGATACAATGTCATTTTACATCACAAAACAGTAAGGTAAAACGTATCYGAAGCTGGGGGAAAAGACAACTATGTCCAAATGACTCAGACTGTACCTTTACATCAGAAGAGAGCAGAGGTTCATGCTCATGCATGACACTACATGCATTTCAAACTGATATAGGAACAGCCACTATATTGTCCTAAACATAGATCATCATCAACCTGAGCAAGGGATAGGTCAAGTCACAAAGTGAGTACTCACTAGGTATACTCACAAACCAACTGTAAAAACATTCTACTAGGCCCTAAATATGGGAAATGTCTATCATAATGAACAATTACTTCACAAACAGATTAAAAAACAATACATTCACCCCCATCAATGGGACAAGATAATAGAAAGACAATATCCAAATTCATGATAAACATTGGGACCCAGAAATGGACATACCCCGTTCCATCTTTTGTCTTGCCCATTCACCCTCTGAATGGACACACCATGTCTCAAGGCTTAAAAATCCTTCTTTAACCTGTCTCCTCCCCTTCATCTACACATTTGAAGTGGATTTAACAAGTGACATCAATAAGAGATCATGGCTTTCACCTGGATAGTCTGTCATGTTTTGTATACCTCATGTATATGAATACATTACAATAAAAAAATGATACATTTTGCAATAAATTACATATATGATTTCCCACCAAAATGTCTGAACAATATCTGATTTGATAAAAAATTCTAAATGTTTGGAGTATCTTCATTCATTGTCCAACTGTTATATACTTTTTTAAACCTTTTAACAATTTTGCTGACCCTTGCTAACTTATGGGAATGTTAAATAGACATATGGAAGTCTAATGAGCACTTAGGTATTGTGAACAAAAGTTCCATGAACTATATCTTGGGGAAGTGATCCAGAAGCCACATTTTTGGTTCAGTTATGATCTCCTGCATGGTGTTCATGAAGCTGCCTTCCAATACCACATTTTATGTTGCATCCATACTGTATAATGTGTATTTTCCTACAGGTTTGTGTGATGGAAAAAAATGAGTGTGTCATAGGCCTACTAAGCAAAATCTCCATGATGAGTTGAGCACTTAGAAATGGTAGTAGATGTAGCTAGCTAGTATACTGACAGAGTCAGTACAATTCAGACATGCAGTATTAATAACTCACTGAGGCCCAATTAACTTGTTCAACTTTCAGTTAAAATGTTCATGAGAATACATACGTATTGTAAAGGGAGATTAATAATCAGGGTATGAATAACATATTTACTCTTTGGAGTGCCCACATACATATGGGGTATGGTAGTAACGTTAGGTGCAAGACGCACCGGTTTGTGTCAAGAACTGCAACGCTGCTGGGTTTTTCACACCCAAAAGTTTCCTTTGTGTATCAAGAAGGGTCCACCACCCAAAAGACATCCAGCAAACGTGACACCTGTGGGAAGCATTCGCGTCGACATGGGCCAGTATTCCTGAGGAACGCTTTGTACACCGTGTAGAGTCCATGCCCTTGACGGGGGGGTTGATGTACATTTTATTTTGTGTACATCACGCATTTTTTTAAATATTTTGTGATAAAAAAATATCACTATATGTGCCTCAGTTGCATACATACACTGGGTGTATTTGCATACATCAATACATTTATATAAAGGGTAGAAACAGGGCCGCAATCAAAAATGCATTTAAATTCAAAACGCATGGCTCTAGATCACACCGATCAATGCATTCTTTACATTGTTCTTGAGACCATACATAATATCACTATAGTCCGAGTGTTCCTTTTCTGAAGTTGCTTTTATTTTAGCGCATCAAATGTGTAAATATTTACACTGCATTAAATCATTAATTTTTTTAAATTGCACAAAAATATCCACACCCACAATAATACAGTTATCTTTCTTGTGATGCAACTGTCGAGATGGTGCTTTAAATGCCTGACAAAGCGTTAGCTTTTTTATAGATGCAATGTAAAGCCAATGTATAACATTGAACCTATTTCAGCCAGTGTGTTTCACAGGTCATTACAAACATTTCCGCGGTCGTTACATTAACAGGGAAAAAACAAATGGCACAAACAAGAGTGGGAAAGAGTCACCAGAGTAAAATAAAAGCTATCAATTCAAGGAAATGACAAATGGGGTTTTACACCCCTCAAACATGACAAATGGGGTTTTACACCCCTCAAACACAGGAAATAGATGGCTGAAAAAGGAGAGATCTTTACTGTAGGTGTGCGGGGCATGCGTATTGCTACCATAAGTACTAGTGGTGTGCAGGTCAGCTGTGTGTTCGTTCACCCGTACCCTCCCGCAATTCTTAATAACCCATCCGCCATCGCCCCACTATATGTGATTAAAAACTTCTTAAGGATCTGCCCCTTTTTTCCAAATTTCACCTAAAATGACATACCCAAATCTAACTATCTGTAGCTCAGGACCTAAAGCAAGGATATGCATATTATTGATACCATTTGAAAGGAAACACTTTGAAGTTTATGGAAATGTGAAAAGAATTTCAGAGAATAACACATTAGACCTGGTTAAAGATAATACAAAGAAAAAAACATGCGTTTTTTGTATTTTGTTTTTGTACCATCATCTTTGAAATGCAATAGAAAGGCCATAATGTACAGTCGTGGCCAAAAGTTTTGAGAATGACACAAATATTATTTTACACAAAGTTTGCTGCTTCAGTGTCTTTAGATATTTTTGTCAGATGTTACTATGGAATACTGAAGTATAATTACAAGTATTTCATAAGTGTCAAAGGCTTTTATTGACAATTACATGAAGTTGATGCAAAGAGTCAATATTTGCAGTGTTGACCCTTCTTTTTCAAGACCTCTGCAATCGACCCTGGCATGCTGTCAATTAACTTCTGGGCCACATCCTGACTGATGGCAGCCCATTCTTGCATAATCAATGCTTGGAGTTTGTCAGAATTTGTGAGGTTTTGTTTGTCCACCCACCTCTTGAGGATTGACCACAAGTTCTCAATGGGATTAAGGTCTGGGGAGTTTCCTGGGCATGGACCCAAAATATCGATATTTTGTCCCCGAGCCACTTAGTTATCACTTTTGCCTTATGGCAAGGTGCTCCATCATGCTGGAAAAGGAATTGTTCGTCACCAAACTGTTCCTGGATGGTTGGAGAAGTTGCTCTCGGAGGATGTGTTGGTACCATTCTTTATTCTTGGCTGTGTTCTTAGGCAAAATTGTGAGTGAGCCCACTCCCTTGGCTGTAAAGCAACCCCACACATGAATGGTCTCAGGATGCTTTACTGTTGGCATGACACAGGACTGATGGTAGTGCTCACCTTGTCTTCTCCGGACAAGCTTTTTTCCAGATGCCCCAAACAATCGGAAAGGGGATTCATCAGAGAAAATGACTTTACCCCAGTCCTCAGCAGTCCAATCCTTGTACCTTTTGCAGAATATCAGTCTGTCCCAGACGTTTTTCCTGGGGAGAAGTAGCTTCTTTGCTGCCCTTCTTGACACCAGGCCATCCTCCAAAAATCTTTGCCTCACTGTGCGTGCAGATGCACTCACACCTGCCTGCTGCCATTCCTGAGCAAGCTCTGTACTGGTGGTGCACCGATCCCGCAGCTGAATCAACTTAAGGAGACGGTCCTGGCGCTTGCTGGACTTTCTTGGGCGCCCTGAAGCCTTCTTCACAACAATTGAACCGCCCTCCTTGAAGTTCTTGATGATCTGATAAATGGTTGATTTAGGTGCAATCTTACTGGCAGCAATATCCTTGCCTGTGAAGCCCTTTTTCTGCAAAGCAATGATGACAGCACGTGTTTCCTTGCAGGTAACCATGGTTGACAGAGGAAAAACAATGATTCCAAGCACCACCCTCCTTTTGAAGCTTCCAGTCTGTTATTCGAACTCAATCAGCATGACAGAGTGATCTCCAGCCTTGTCCTCGTCAACACTCACACCTGTGTTAACGAGAGAATCACTGACATGATGTCAGCTGGTCCTTTTGTGGCAGAGCTGAAATGCAGTGGAAATGTTTTTGGGGGATTCAGTTAATTTGCATGGCAAAGAGGGACTTTGCAATTAATTGCAATTCATCTGATCACTCTTCATAACATTCTGGAGTATATGTAAATTGCCATCATACAAACTGGGGCAGCAGACTTTGTGAAAATTAATATTTGTGTAATTCTCAAAACTTTTGGCCACGACTGTATTATCCCAGCCCAGCGCAATTTAGATTTTGGCCACTAAACGGCAGCAATTTATGTGCAAAATTTTAGACTGATCCAATGAACCATTGCATTTATGTTCAAAATGTTGTATCAAGACTGCCCAAATGTGCCTAATTGGTTTATTAATAACTTTTTAAAGTTCAAAACTGTGCACTCTCCTCAAACAATAGCAGGGTATTCTTTCACTGTAATAGCTACTGTAAATTGGACAGTGCAGTTAGATTAACAACAATTTAAGCTTTCTGCCAATATCAGATATGTCTATGTCCTGGGAAATGTTCTTGTTACTTACAACCTCATGCTAATCGCATTAGCCTACATTTGTTCAACCGGACCCACCGATCATGTAGAGGGAAATTCTGAGGCCCGTACTCAACCCGCAAATACAGAAAACACACTATAGGCCACAGTCAAACATGGCACAACAATTTTTTTGACAGTTGGTTCAGGATTTTTTTGTTGCCTGATTTCGATAGATACACTACATGGACAAAAGTATGTGGACACCTCAGTCGAACATGCCATTCCAAAATCCTGGGGATTAATATGGAATTGGTCCCCTATTTTCTGCTATAACAGCCTCCACTCTTCTGGGAAGGCTTTCCACTAGATGTTGTAACATTGCTGGAGGGACTTGATTCCATTCAGCCACAAGACCATTAGTGATTAGTCACTGATGTTGGGCGATTAGGCCTGGCTCGCAGTCGGCGTTCCAATTATGTGCAGCTGCTTGGCCATGGAAAACCATTTCATGAAGCTCCCAATGAACAGTTCTTGTGCTGACGTTGCTTCCAGAGGCAGTTTGGAACTCGGTAGTGAGTGTTGCAACCAAGGACAGACGTTTTTTTACGCGCTTCAGAGGTCCCGTTCTTTGAGCTTGTGTGGCCTACCACTTCGCGGCTGAGCCGTTGTTGCTCTTAGTTGTTTTTACTTCACAATAACAGCACATACAGTTGACCAGGGCAGCTCTAGCAGGTCAGAAATTTGATAAACTGAATTGTCGTATAGGTGGCATCTTATGACAGTGCCATGTTGAAAGTCACTGACCTCGTCATTAAAGCCATCCTTCCACCAATGTTTGTCTATTGAGATTGCATGGCTGTGTGCTCGATTCTATACACCTGTCAGCAACGAGTGTGGCTGAAATAGCCAAATCCACTAATTTGAAGGGGTGCCCATATACTTTTGTATATATAGTGTGTTTCTGCTTATAATTTCTGACATTTTGGTAGGCTATTTGTTAGTCAACTTGTCTATAATTAGATACATGTAGCTTCTCTTTTGTCATTATAAACTCAGCAAAAAAAGAAACGTCCCTTTTTCAGGACCCTGTCTTTCAAAGATAACATGTAAAAATCCAAATAACTTCATAGATCTTCATTATAAAGGGTTTAAACACTGTTTCCCATGCTTGTTCAATGACCAATAAACAATTAATGAACATGCACCTGTGGAACGGTAGTTAAGAAACTTACAGCTTACAGACAGTAGGCAATTAAGGTCACAGTTATGAACACTTAGGACACTAAAGAGGCCTTTCTCTTTAAAAAACTCTGAAAAACACCAAAAGAAAGATGCCCAGGGTCCCTGCTCATCTGTATGAACGTGCCTTAGGCATGCTGCAAGGAGGCATGAGGACTGCAGGTGTGGCCAGGGCAATAAATTGCAATGTCCGTACTGTGAGACGCCTAAGACAGCGCTACAGGACGGACAGCTGATCGTCCTCGCAGTGGCAGACCACGTGTAACAACACCTGCACAGGATCGGTACATCCGAACATCACACCTGTGGGACAGGTACAGGATGGCAACAACAACTGCCCGAGTTACACCAGGAACGCACAATCCCTCCATCAGTGCTCAGACTGTCAGCAGTAGGCTGAGAGAGGCTGGACTGAGGGCTTGTAGGCCTGTTGTAAGGCAGGTCCTCACTGGCAACAATGTCGCCTATGGGCACAAACCCACCATCGCTGGACCAGACAGGACTGGCAAACGGTGCTCTTCACTGACGAGTCACGGTTATGTCTCACCAGGGGTGATGGTCAGATTTGCGTTTATCGTCGAAGGAATGAGCCTCTGGAGCGGGATTGATTTGGAGGTGGAGGGTCCGTCTGGGGTCGGTGTGTTACAGCATCATCGGACTGAGCTTGTTGTCATTGCAGGCAATCTCAACGCTGTGCGTTACAGGGAAGACATCCTCCTCCCTCATGTGGTACCCTTCCTGCAGGCTCATCCTGACATGACCCTCCAGCATGACAATGCCACCAGCCATACTGCTCATTCTGTGCGTGATTTCCAGCAAGGCAGGAATGTCAGCGTTCTGCCATGGCCAGCGAAGAGCCCAGATCTCAATCCCATTGAGCACGCCTGGGACCTGTTGGATCGGAGTGTGAGGGCTAGAGCCATTCCCCCCCAGAAATGTCCGGGAACTTGTAGGTGCCTTGGTGGAAGAGTGGGGTAACATCTCACAGCAAGAACTGGCAAATCCGGTGCAGTCCATGAGGAGGAGATGCACTGCAGTACTTAATGCAGCTGGTGGCCACACCAGCTACTGACTGTGACTTTTGATTTTGTTCAGGGACACATTTTTCCATTTCTGTTAGTCACATGTCTGTGGAACTTGTTCAGTTTGTGTCTCAGTTGTTGAATCTTATGTTCATACAAATATTTACACATGTTAAGTTTGCTGAAAATGAACTCAGTTGACAGTGAGAGGACGTTTCTTTTTGCTGAGTTTATGTTGCCCTAGAAGACTAAATAAACCCTTGCTCAACAGAATAATGTAATAGATGGAATGAATGCTTCAATCTAGTTGACATCGGTAAAGTTCTCTCTGTCATCTTCCGCAGAGCAAAGACTTTTAGGGACAGGGGAGAAAATATAATAACGCAACAACAAAAATAATAAGGGTAAGATTTTCTGTCCAAATGACATCAGTTTGACCGGCTGCATGGGAAAAAAAAGCTGTGAAAACGACCCAACGTGTTTCTGATAAGATTTCAGCTTGGCTTTGATGCATTTGTTATGTGGTTGAAATACTATCAGCTTTTATGATGAAGACAGCACCTCTACAGATGTTATCTGAGCATTGCATTCTCTCAGGATGCATTAATAAATCATATTTCTCCACTCCTGTTCCAAATTTAGCCCTACATTCAGTGTATAATTTTACTGCAAGAAATGCTTAATTCTGCAGGCGTTATTATTAATAAGGCTATGTGAGAGGTTATAGACCTACAAGTCAGTGCCCAGATTTCACAGTTCCCTTGACATGCCATTGGCCTATTTGAAGTCCCGTCTTGTGACTGTCAAGTTTGTATAGCRCCTCACAATCACACATAACATCACACATATCACACATAACACTGCCATCATCCTCTTTTACCACTTCACCAAATATTTTCCAAACATGACTTTTCTGTCCCTCCCTTCTCTTTGTTTTCAGCTCTCCTGTCGTAGCTTTCGTCTTATTGAATTAGAACTTCAACAATGTCCTTTTTGCCTCCGTGGATTGATGTTAACTTTTTCTGCCTGTTCCCAAAAGTATTATTTGGCGATTGGCTGTGTAGGCTATTTGGCATGCCTACAGTTAAGGCCTGAAGATTAGGTTTATGCACTAATACCAGATAGCCTAAAAAAATGAAAGATGAACCTCAATGTAGCCTTTATAAATCGCACAATAATTACACATTTATGGATTTTTAAGGTATTGTTTCTCTTTATTCAACCAGCCTGCCACCCACCTGCCACACAATATTTAATGTCTCTAAACCCGTCCACCCCGCGGATATAACCCCGGGGACTGCGGGTTATGAGTCAACCCGGGCATCACTAATTAGTACATCTCTGACTCCAAGCTCTAGCTATAACAAATCTAAGGATATCAGAGCAAGGCCAAGTTGTGTAGAATAAAAATATGTCACACACAAACATCCGACAACTTATTTACCCCCCCTAACCAAGGGGGCAAGTGACAATCAAAGTACCCAGAGCAGCAAGTCCCTCTGAGAATCAGGATAGAACACCAATGACAGATTTGATCTGGATCCCACAGAGAACCCACTGTTGAGGTCTCTCTTTTTGTTGATCTTAGTTGAATAGATCTGGAGGCTTGTCATAACAGTCCCTGRCAAGGTGGTGGCAGCCATCTTGATTTAATCTCCTATTAGGATAAATCCATCCTCAGTAGTCTGAAAACAATCTCATCTCCACGGTCACATGGTGGTTGTGTCCTGGAGGGGTCCACTCATGWAGCCCCCAACCGAATGCCCAACTGTCTGGTAGGGGGCAGAGCYTTGACCTGAGCAGCCTGTGACAGGCGAGACTGACAGGCCGCGGAACAGGAGGTCCATAGAGGGCAGCAGKGGCTTGAGCAGACTGACAGGGCAGAAGGCAGAGCCTCCATGGGGAGTGAAATTCACCTTGTTGGGGTCAGGGCAGGATACCTGGAGGAGAGGCTCTCTCTGACAGGGAGACCTGGGGTTGAGGGACAGAAAGAGACGATTAGCCCAAATAATTTCTAATTACACAAAGTGTGTGTGTTTCAATACTCACATAGCCTCTTCACACACTACGCGTACTCGCTCACAGCCTTCAGGGGGCTCCCGCTGGAAGGAGTAGGTCTTGTTGGGACGAGGGGAGGAGGAGGGCTGCAACAGGGAGGGGTCCAGAACTACTGGAGAGGGGCACACGGTCTCACAGTCCACAGGGTCTGCACAGAGAGGAAAAAACATGATTTAAAAAGTCCACTACGGTATTTTAGTAATTTAAGTCATTCAACAAACCATCCATTTACTCACCTGGCTCTCCCATGGGGCAGGGAGACTGAGATGGGGAGAGTAGAGCTGGGTTCAGGGCACAGGGAGACTCAGATGGAGAGAGCAAAGCAGAGTCGAATGAGGCAGGGGAGGGCTCACTCTGGGTACCACTGCTGCACCTCTGGGCAGGAACTGGGGCTCTGTGGCCATCTGGGACATCCAGGATCTAACAGGGGAACAGGGAGAGGGTACGGTGAGGTTATGGGACACTGGCCACTGGAGAGAAATAAGGTCTAATTGGCTGTCACTAGGGGGATCCAGTGGATCCATAGAGGGTTGAGATCATGGATCTAAGCCAGCCGGTACCCAAGCAGATAGGCTGTATTTAAACATGCTCACCTTGTGCTGGTCCTCAGGTGTCTCTGAYACAAAGACCCCCTCCAGCTCCAGGTTCAGACCTTCCACACTGCGCCGCAGCCGAGGGGCCAACCTGCTCAGGGGCGTCAGGGCCACCGTCTGGGGGGGGCACCAAAGACACATGAAGATGGAGCACAGGAGTGTGTATGGTCTGATTTTATCTGTTCCACATAAAGGGGCTTGAGTGAGGGTATGTACCAAAGGCCATCCAGCTATGCGTATGAGTACGAGTGTATTCCTGTCAATATGCATTCCTGTCATAGCGTGGCGATGGTGCAACCAGGCAGCTTGATGACACCAGCTCCTAAGAAAAGCAGTGCTGTTTTTCTAGCCCTGTTGCTAACGTCTCTCTACTCTGCCTGAGAAACTCAGGAGGCCAACCATSAGTGTTCTGTGTCAGTGAATACTCCGAACACCTCCTGGGTCCCACTGTCTGCATACATGATCTTACGTTACAGTCATCCAGGGGGCATTCAAATT
The DNA here is from genome assembly GCF_002910315.2 of Salvelinus sp. IW2-2015. NCBI lineage: Eukaryota > Metazoa > Chordata > Actinopteri > Salmoniformes > Salmonidae > Salvelinus > Salvelinus sp. IW2-2015. Next base: position 173,036 of record NC_036860.1, read on the forward strand.
CAAAAAGAACATTTTGAATTCAAGTAAACAAGTTGCAGTTTCAATAAGGACGGGTTCAGAGTGCAGATCAAATCCACAGTATTATGGGGAGGGCTGTATAGGACGTACCTGTGTAGCGCCTGGTACATGGCCTCCAGGTAGGGGGTGGTGGGGACGCTCATATCCCCCAGAGGGAGGGGTGTGTCGGGAGCGCTTCTGCAGCTGGTGCTTGAGCTTAACCACCTGAGGCCAAGTCATAGAGGGGAAGGACTTAAGAGACACTTGTCTTTCAGAAAAAAGAATGAGGGGAGGAATAATTCAACAGGGAGAGAGGGGTGTGACTGGCCTAGTCACTGCTGACAACAGGAGAGTAAAAATAGTCCCATCTCTGAGTTTTACTGGTRTATTGTGAGAATGATGTTTGATTGACAAGCTCCTGGTTAAAGGACCTTTTTTAGTAAACATTTACATTCAAAGGRAGTACTCACATCCCTCAAGTGTTCCGCGCTGCCCCATGATGCTGAGCGTTTGTGTCCGCCAACACTTCTTCTTCCCCGAGTCTCCTCTGCCCAGGAGCTGGGAGTCTATGGAAGGAGCAGGGTTGTTATAGTAACCAGCCACACGTTGCTTATACAACTCTGCACAAAACACACACTTTCTGAAAAACTAAACTGACTTTAAAAAAGTTTTTTTGCTGTGGAAACTTTGCTGATTGAATATGAGTCAGACAGCATTATGTTCTTGACGATCATTTTAACTACACAACTGGTAACTTTATCTACGAGTTCTAAGATTGACCTTTCAATAGAACATTACAGAGCAGTGAACCCGTTTTGCTCTTCTCTCGCTGTACAATTTACACCTTTGGAAGTGAAACATCACCCGAGCTACATGATTTGACTAGAGTACAGAAGTGGTGCCCTACAGCTGTCAGGCACACCTGCCAGTTACACAGCTGTGCAGAGGCAGACAGGCAGGCGAGGAGTAAACCACTGTTGCTGACAACACCCCCTACAAATGAGTAAAACAAAAACCACAGCGATGCAAATACAGAAGCGACACACGTCAGCTACATCAAAAAAGACTACAACAGCACAGACACAGTTTAACATCAGTACACAAAACATGTACACTGACAGCTGTATTCACACAGAATCGGAGTTTGGGTAATCAACAAGGTGACATCCTGTGCTGTCCCTCCTTCATTCMTCACAACTGAGCTCCATGTCTTCACATGCAAGAGGAGGAGGAAGAGGAGAGGACAGTGGAGCGTTCCTACCGACATAGGCCCCACTCYTCTAATGCCCACAAGCCCTGGGGTGAGTGTTGCTGGCAGACGGGAGGATGTGGGTGTGTGGCGGTCTATCTGCTGAGCTGCCCTCCCTCGTCTCCACACTCCTGCTTCACACACAGCCTGGACAGGATCCTCTTGCTGATGCCCAATTTCTCCTCAACATCTATTCCTTTTTTCTGTTCTGCTGCCCCTAACTTAGCTATTTTCTCTGGGCCTCCGCTCCTCCAAATCAGGTTCCTCTCCGGRTCACGTTTCCCCAAAATGCAGTCTTCKCTCTGGGTCTAGTCTCCTAMAGCKCTCAGTCCTCTCACAGAGTTCCACACTGATGTCATGACGCACARTAGTGTAACAGAGTCGGTCCCRGGCTATAAATGACAAAAAACCTTGACGCCATCTTCCGCCCTATCTGGTGGAGCCGTGGTCAGACATCATGGCTAAATGTGTCATGGAGGGACAGTCAGTTACCWACCCTGTCGGTGTAGTGTTACTGCTCCCTACTCCCCCCTCCTCCTCCCKTCCTCCACCAAACATGACCGGAGAGATCACGGGACACAGGGCTATAAAAAGATCCGGTCAAAAGGTGATGGAATGTTCTGGGTGTCTAACGCTTTGAATGCCAGTTCAGCCTCGTGTTTGATTTGATGTATATTTACTTTTAAATATTACAAAAGGGGTTTTGAACCTGTTACTACAAATTGTTTAGATTGTGTATCTCTTTAGTTTGTGGCAGAGGGGAACTCCCCCAAATCCACAAGAAGCTGGTTGTATGKGAAAATGTGACAGTTTCATTACTGAAGAAAGGAGATAATGGCAGACAATAGGAGACAGTTATATCATCTTAAATAAAGCAATGAGGGGAGGGGGGGCGGGCTGTATAAGGAGGCAGGAGGGGTCTGTTCTGTACAATAGAGGGCAGGGGTTTGTCAGTATAAACTGTGTCAAGATTGAGGGCACAGTGTGGAGTGTGGTTAGGTTATCCAGGCTTTGTGCACTAGATGGGGGTGGATACAGTAGGGGGGGGGGGGGGGGGGTAGGTTGAGGTTGAAGAGAACAAAACAACTATTTCCAGTTGGCTGCCTTCCACTGCTCCTCAGCTTCAGAATGGAACTGCTAGACACCTGCAGCGCCAGCCTCACTTGTCTTTATATTACAGAATAGGGCAACAGTGTTTATAACACACATTTTCATAGATTAGAAGTCTGGCCATTGTAAGCAACAAYGGTGACAMATTGAATGGGGAGCTACAAAYGGCTTTTAAGCAATATCAATACAGGCTTGACAAGAGTATATTCCTCTCKGTTTCAGATCTATAGGAGTTAATGGATGTTAATGTTAAATTSACATTTGGGCTGTGACTGAGTCCGGTGAGTTTACCTGTGTGGCCTTGTCATTGACACAGGTGACTCCTTGGCTCTCTGCCTCCTTGGGCCACCGGCCCTGCAGATATGGTCCAACAATTGTATCCAGGGACAGGGTGCGACGAATGGTCGGCTTTGGGGGGCGAGACTTGCTTCTGTCGCCTTAAGGAAACAGCCAAAAGAAATCACATTTACTGATATGAAACGTGTCTGCTTTATACTGCGAGTGTGTGATGAGGTCAATATTTGTAACAGAAGACAGATGCTAATCTTGTATGGAGGGCTGTTTTGTGTGACGGTGCCCCAGTTTGACAGCATATTGGTCTGACAAACTCAATGCGCAGCCTACCGGTGCAACGTAGTTGGAACAAAAAGTCACATCATAAAGGAGGCTCAGAACTACTTTAGCACCAGCAGGAGTTCATAAAAAGGCCTCCCCCAGCACCACCCCCATCCCTCGCAGAGGTTTGGTTAGCTCGTAGTACAAGTAGGTGTGTATTGGCAGCTCTTTGTAAGTAATCTCTGGCAGGTGTGAGCCAAGCCACTGATCCTACAGCAAAGCCCTCCAAAGACATGTTGCACAAGACTGGCAACGATTCTACTCCTGAAACCTATTCCCCAACTCATACCACTTCCCTCCACCCCACTTCCCAGGGCAGACAGGATGTAGAAATATACACCACAGAACAAGCACTCGAGTTACTGGTGCATCATTAGTGTACTGTTGAAACACACTGTGGAATTACAAGCCACAGGGCCTAAAACAAAGGTCCCTTTAAACCTCTATTGACATTGGCACATGAGAGGGCAAAGACGTAAGTAGTGTAATAAAATATTACACTCTTAAAACACCTTTAGAGAGTTCAGGATCAATTAGAGCTGGGGCAATAAAAAGAACAATAACACTGGCCACTTATCAAGGATATTTTACTGATTAAAATAATCACGATATGTAGCGTATACTAAAGCTATGTGATGTTTGATAGTTGTCACCAAAACTGATGCGTTAAATAGAAAATGTGCTTACTCTGGCTCTAGCCAACAGCTCAAAGATACAGTGCGGGTAGGGTGTTCTACACGATGAGATTAAAATGGATAAGAGCGAGAATATTTTATTTGTCAAACGGCAGTCAAGCATCAATCATGTCACCAGAACAATACCCTCTATTGCAATGGAGCATCAAGATCACCATGCACTTTCATCACCCTGTGAAGTTCAGAACTTATTTCATCTGTCGCCTAATAAACTGTATGGTTTCCCCCAGTAATAATGGGAGGACCACACACACCATATCATCTCGACTCCAAGTTCACTTCGATATGATGGTTATTCAGTGGAGGCTGGTGGGAGGAGCTATAGGAGAATGGGCTCATTGCAATGGCTGTAACAKAATTAATGGAACGGAGTCATACATGTGGTTTCCGTATATTTGATGTGTTTGTTCCATTTAAACCATTCCAGTCTTTACAATGAGCCCGTCCTCCTATAGCACCTCCCACCAGCCTCCACTGCGGTTATTATATCAATATTTGCTAATAAAGGCATTTCCACCAGTATTTCTCACATAATACATTTTACTGACACAAAAAGATCCCACCATTTCGAATGAACAAATAACCTGTCGGCATTTATAAAATTGTACCAAAACTACCTGTAGTGACTTTATATTTATATGGTACCACTTTAGTCGCATTAATACTGTGGATGGAAACGTGGTTAATCAAATCGTATTAGTCACGAGCCGAATACAACAGGTGTAGACCTCACAGTGAAATGCTTACTTAGAAGTCCTTAATGCAGTTTAACAAAATATGAATAATAAATAAAAGTAACAACTAATTAAAGAGCAGCAGTAAAATAACAATAGCGAGACTATATACAGGGGGGATACCGGTACAGAGTCAATGTGCGGGGGCGCCGGTTAGTCGAGGAGATATGTACATGTAGGTAGACTACGCATAGATGATAACAACAGAGAGTAGCAGCGGTGTAAGGGGGGGATGCAAATAGCCTGGGTAGCCATTTGATTAGATGTTCAGCAGTCTCATCGCTTAAGGGTAGAAGCTGTTTAGAAACCTCATGGACCTAGACTTGCCGCTCCGGTACCGCTTGCCGTGCGGTAGCAGAGAGAACAGTCTATGACTAGGCTGGCTGGAGTCTTCCTCTGACACCGCCTGGTATAGAGGTCCTGGATGGCAGGAAGCTTGGCCCCGGTGATGTACTGGGCCGTTCGCACCACCCTCTGTAGTGCCTTGCGGTCGGAGGCCGAGCAGTTGCAATACCAGGCAGTGATGCAACCAGTCAGGATGCTCTCGATGGTGCAGCTGTAGAACCTTTTGAGGATCTGAGGACCCATGTCTCCTGAGGTGGAATTTGTGCCCTCTTCACGACGGTCTTGGCATGCTTGGACCATGTTAGTTTGTTGGTGATGTGGACACCAAGGAACTTGAAGCTCTCAACATGCTCCACTGCAGCCCCGTCGATGAGAATGGGGGTGTGCTCAGTCCTCTTTTTCCTGTAGTCCACATTAATATCCTTTGTCTTGATCACGTTGAGAGGTTGTTGTCCTGGCACCACATGGCCAGGTCTCTGACCTCTTCCCTATAGGCTGTCTCGTTGTTGTCAGTGATCAGGCCTACCATTGTTGTGTCATCGGCAAATGTAATGGTGGTGTTGGAGTCGTGCCAGGTCATGCAGTCATGAGTGAACAGGGAGTACAGGAGTGGACTGAGCACGCACCCCTGAAGGGCCCCTGTGCTGAGGATCAGCGTGGCGGATGTGTTGTTACCTACCCTTACCACCTAGCGGTGGCCCGTCAGGAAGTCCAGGATCCAGTTGCAGAGGGAGGTGTTTAGTCCCAGGGTCCTTAGCTTATTGTTGAGCTTTGAKGACACTATGGTATTGAACGCTGAGCTGTAGTCAATGAATAGCATTCTCACATAGGTGTTCCTTTTACTGAGAACTCTTTATGATGCCATTCCAATCATTTGTGATATAATAAAAAAAACATGGATGTAGCTGACTGAGAACTATGTATATGATGATGYTCCAGTTATGTGGTGTAATAATGAATTGGAAAAAAACATGACATTATTCTCAAATCAAGTAGCACATTTCTGCTTTTATAACACTTCATTTTATAGGGTCCTACAGAGACCCACATCAAAACACATGCTTGAGCAGGGTGGGGGATGGCTGATGCATGGTGGAAATTAGGCTATATTCACTGAAAGTCGGTGGTCTGTTTAGAAAAATTGAGGCCAGAGGCTACTGCACGTAAAATAGACCCATGTAGCTAAGCAGTAAGATACTATAACAGTTCATCATTAAAAACATTTGCCCACATACCCGTTAGACTAGTGATAGACAGCAATAACAATGCAAACTCTAGCGACATTCCCACCATAGTGTAATATTTGGCAAGTGACATTATTTGGCACCAAAATGAGAAGTGTTATTTACCAGTCTTGGAATCTTTGCAGCGCGGTTGTGCTTTGTTGTGAAGCTGGAATGGGACAGTGGCTCGAAGTGGTTGTAGACAAGGGGTGCCCCCCCGAGCCGCTTCACTTCTGCACGACATCCCCCCCAAGTGCAAAATGAAGCAGCCGAAAACACTTCGACTTCAGCAGGCAACCGTATCAAAGKTCACAMTCAGTAGTTTTAGCTACCTCTTCTTCAGTTTAAATTAGCCAGTATTTCAATATTTATTTATGATAAGTATCCAACATGGTTAGCTTCTTGCTAGCAGCCAGCCTTCTTTTGTGATGACCATGATTTCCTCCAACTTTACTCTCGAACTAAAATAAATAAATCTCTAAAATATTAGCCCTGCATTTAGTTCACCATAAAACTATTAAATGCCCAACCTGATCATCCACCRTTGGCTATTATAACTTTACTTTATGTAAAGTATCAGGCYACACAGTTGACAAAATATTGCCAAATCTTGTGTCTGAAACTGACAACAGCTCAACTAGCTAAATTCTCGTGTTAAATTTACTTACAAGTGGGCGAGGCGAATGACACATTCTTGATCTGGTTGGGTACTGAAAAATACGACTTAACTTCTATTGGTCATAWACTCTATCTATCTATCAAGGGTCTGCCCTCGAAAGTCATAATGTTCCCTCCCAGTTTATAAAATCTCAAACCAGCAGCGTACACCAGGGCCTCCCACTCCTATGCCCCCACAATACATTCACACACATTCSTCTTTAATGTTCGAACATTATGGGTTAAACTCCTTATCAACACAGATTTTTAAAAATACAAAAGCAACATGCAACAATTTCAAAGATTTTAGTTTGTTAGTTCATATAAGGAAATCAGTCAATTGAAATAATGGAATTAGGCCCTAATCTATTGATTTCGCATGACTGGGAATACAGATATGCATTTGTTGTTCACAGATACCTTAAAAAAAGGGCGGGGTGTGGATCAGAAAACCAGTCAATATCTGGTGTGACCATTTCCCTCACACAGAGCGACACATCTCCTTCGCATATAATTTTTCAGGCCTATTACCCTACTCCTCTTCAATGGCTGTGCAAAGTTTCTGGATATTGGCGGGAACTGGAACACACTGCCGTATACGTCGATCCAGAGCATACCAAACAGGCTCAAAGGGTGACATGTCTGGTGAGTATGCAGGCCATGGAAGAACTGAGACAGTTTCAGCTTCCAGGAATTGTGTGCAGATCCTTGCGACATAGGGCCATGCATTATCATGATGAAATATGAGGTGGTGGTGCCAGCAGATGAACGGCACGACAATGGGCCTCAGGATCTCGTCCCGGTATCTCTGTGCATTCAAATTGCCATCTATAAAATGCAAATGTGTTCGTTGTCCTTAGCTTATGCCTTCCCATACCATAACCCCACCGCCACCATGGGGTATTCTGTTCACAACATAGACATCGGCAAACCGTTCGCCCACACAACATCATACACGGTACAGCTGAAACCGGGATTCATCCACGAAGAGCACACTTCTCCAGTGTGCCAGTGGCCATCGAAGGTGAGCATTTATCCACTGAAGTCGGTTATGAAACCGAACTGCAGTCAGGTCAAGACCTTGGTGTGGACGACGAGCACGCAGAGGAACTTCCCGAGATGGTTTCTGACAGTTTGAGCCGAAATTCTTCGGTTGGGCAAATCCAGTTTCATCAGCTGTCCGGTTGGTTGGTCTAAGACGAGCCCGCAGGTGAAGAAGTCGAATGTGGAGGTCCTGGGTTGGTGTGGTTACACGTGGTCTGCGGTTGTGAAGCCGGTTGGACATACTGCCAAATTCTCTAAGATGACGTCGAGGTGGATAATAGTAAATAAATTAACATTAAATTCTCTGGCACAGCTCTGGTGGACATTCCTGCAGTATGCATGGCAACTGCACGCTCCCTCAAAACTTGAGACATCTGTGGCATTGTGTTGTGTGACAAAACTGCACATTTTAGAATGGCATTTTATTGTCCCCAGCACAAGGTGCACCTGTATAATGATCATGTTGTTTAATCAGCTTCTTGATAATCATCCACCTGACAGGTGTGGCATATCTTGAAAAATGAGAAATTCTCACTAACAGGGACGTAAACACATTTGTGCACAACATTTGAGAGAGAAGCTTTTTTTTGTGCATATGGAAAATGGCTGGGACCTTTTATTTCAGCTAATGCAACATGGGACCAACACTTTACATGTTGCGTTTATATTTTTGTTTAGTATATAATTTATCAAGACATTGTCAATATTGGATCAACTTGAGTGTTAAAAAGGCCTATATACAAGGCAGAATGTTGAGTTGTGTTCAGATCTTGCAGCTTGCCCATCGATCTACCAAATGATGTTGGCTGATGCTGCTGAAGTAASACATTGAAAATCAGAGCTCTTATCATATATTCTGAAAAAATATGATGCAAAAGACCTGCGTTGGAGAAGAAAACGTAAATCAAATGGCCAGTAACGCTTCAGTGATCTGCGGGCTCCAAAGGGCCTCTTATACAATTCAAACTACCCGGGGTTGAGGTTAAATTATTATTTATTTATTTTTAAAATCGCACCCACCAATTTGGAACCTCAGCTAACATAGTATGTCACTGGAAGACAATATTTTAACCATATAATTAGGAATTAGAATAGTATTTAATAGGATCTCTATGACTTTAATGACAGACTCAATGTATGAATACATACTGTAACTAGGCAAATATCCAGACTAGATCATGAATTGATGATTGATTGATGATGAATTGGTTTGAACTAGCATGGACCTTATCAAAGACTTTAATAACAACATTGGTTTTAAGGTTTGCAAGACAACTCTTTACAAGAGAATGACATCAATTACGGTGTGAGCATGTATAATATTATTTATTATCAGGGATGTCACTGTCAAATCCATAGAAAGGGGTCTCTGCTTATTCCTCTCTGGTCTCACCCAGCTTTGGGCTGTGGCCACCCACTGGACTGAGATGGTACAGGAAGTAATCTAGCATGTACATTCTGACTGGCTCAACGTAATGGAAGGATACAGATGAATTGGAGCAACAGTCTGGACCCTGACAGAGAGGGAGAAAGGAAAAAAAACGATGAGCAGGAAGCTCAATGGCACTGAAGGGAGGTCATTTGATATGTGTTCTACTGAGAGTGTAGACCTACTTACCACTTTGGAAGGGTAATAGTTGTACTGGTGGAACCATTTGGGCAGTAYGTCTTYGGTACAGAGAAGTTTACCCAGCCACAGGGGGTGGAAGGTTTCCCTGTGTTGGTGGTCTCTAGAGTCCCCTGCCGGGACTCCCAGCTTCTGGAGGCAGAAGCCCAGCAGTAGGTCCTCTGCAGAGGTGGACTTGGTGCAGGTTCCATGGTGCAGGGCCCTGACGTAGCGTCTCACAGACTCGCGGCTCAGTACATAGCCAGCACCACCACTCATGTAGCCTTGATGGACAAAGCGGTGAAAACGCCTGCCCAGATACACAGGCTTGTCTGGGCTGAACCGAGACAGGAGCAGACGCAAGTTTTCCACAATTACATAGGTGTCATCATCAGCTTTGAGGAACCAGTCAGCCTTGTCTAGGTAACTGGAAATGGAGGGAAAGAGGAGGGGTCAAAGACAGAAGGTAGAGTTTGTCTCCTTCACCAGCACATACAAATAGTGCTTTCAGAACACATTCACACCCCTTGACCTTCCCAACATTTTGTTGTGTTACAGCCTGAATTTAGAATGGATTAATTTGAGATTGTGTGTTACTGGCTTACACACAACACCCCATAATGTCGAAGTGGAATTATTTTTTTAGAAATCTATGACAAGACTTCATAATGGCTGTCTAGCAATGATCAACAATCAACAAAACTTAAAGATCATTAAAAAATAATAATGTACAAATATTGTACAATCCAGGTGTACAAAGTTCTTAGAGACTCACAGCTGTAGTCACTGCCAAATATGTATTGACTCCGGTGTGTGAATACTCATGTAAACGAGGTAATGTTTTTAGAAATGTTTGCAAATTTATGGGACATTGTGTGTAGATGGGTGACCAAAAAAAGAGCATCTTTACATAGGTCACCTGACTGACAGTCTGTCATCAGCCCGTCCATCCACATTGCCCTACATACATTCAGTGAACTTGGAAAGTATTCAGACCCCTTCACTTTTTCTTACATCACAGCCTTATTCTAAAATTGATTAAATTGATTAAGAATATAAACTATCTACACACAATACTCCATCACAAAACAAAAACAGTTTTTTATACATTTTTGCAAATGTATAAAATATAAACTGTAATATTACATTTGCATAATTATTCAGACCCTTTGTTGAAGCACCTTTGGCAGCAATTACAGCCTCGAGTCTTCTTGGGTATGATGCTACAAGCTTGGCACACCTGTATTTGGGGAGTATCTCACATTCTTCTCTGCAGATCCTCTCAAGCTGTCAGGTTGGATGAGGAGCGTCGCTGCACAGCTATATTCATGTTCGATCAGGTTAAAGCCCAGGATCTGGCTAGGCCACTTAAGAGCATTGAGACTTGTCCCGAAGCCACTCCTGCATTGCCTTTGCTGTGTGCTCAGGGTCTTTGTCCTGTTGGAAGGTGAACCTTCGCCCCAGTCTGAGGTCCTGAGCGCTCTGGAGCAGGTTTTCATCAAGGATCTCTCTGTACTTTGCTCCGTTCATCTTTCCTTTCCCTCGATACTGACTAGTCTCCCTGTCCCTGCCGCTGAAAAAAATCCCCACAGCATGATGCTTCCATCAGACGTGACGCTTGGCATTCAGGCCAAAGAGTTCAATATTGGTTTCATCAGACCAGGGAATCTTGTTTCTTATGGTCTGAGAGTCCTTTAGGTGTCTTTTGGCAAACTTCAAGCAGGCTGTCATGTGTCTTTTACTGAGGAGTGGCTTCCGTCTGGCCATTCTACCATAAATAACTGATTGGTGGAGTGCTGCAGAGATGGTTGTCCTTCAGGAAGATTCTCCCATCTCCACAGTGGAACTCTGTCAAAGTGACCATCGGGTTCTTGGTCACCCCCGATTGCTCGGTTTGGCCAGGCGGCTAGCTCTAGTGAGAGTCTTGGTGGTTMCAAACTTCTTCCATTTAAGAAAGATGGAGGCCACTGTGTTCTTGGGGAWCTTCAATGCTGCAGAAATGTTGTGACCCTTTCCCAGATATGTGCCTCGACACAATCCTATCTCAGAGCTCTACGGACAATTCCTACGAGCTCATAGCTTGGTTTTGCTCTGACATGCACTGTCAACTGTGGGACCTTATATAGACAGGTGTGTGCCTTTCCAAATCATGTCCAATCAATTGCATTTACCACAGGTGGACTCCAATCAAGTTGAAGAAACAGCTCAAGGATAATCAATGGAAACAGGATGCACCTGAGCTCAATTTTGAGTCTCATAGCAAAGGGTCTGAATACTTATGTAAATAAGGTGTTTCGGTTTAAGGTATTTGCAAACATTTCTAAAAACCTGTTTTCACTTTGTCATTATAGGATATTGTGTGTATATTTAATTTGATCAATTTTAGAATACAGCTGTAACAGAACAAAATGTGGAAAAATTGAAGGGGTCTGAATACTTTCCAAATGCACTGTAGATCTCCCATACCACATGGATACTAGACCACCAGAATCATGTCCTCCATCAATGTGAGAGAGATTAGGAGAACATACTGGTGTTGTGGGAGCATTACCCGTCATRCAGTAAGTTGAAAGCGGCCATGGTCTTATTGTACAGGTTGGCCCGTCCCTCCTCTGTTGCCAGWGCCAGCACGGTCCCAGGGAACAGGAGGTCCGGCTTAGAGCTCATGAAGAGCAGTGTGTCACAGCGAGGCCCCCAGGTGTTCACTATGTGTTTAGCTCTGGTCCACAGAGTCTGGGGTGAGGTCAACACCCAGCAGAGCAGTCGACCCGAAGAGGGGGAGGGGGGCAATGGCGAGAGGACTGAGGCATTAGTGGCAACAGCAGAGTGGTGTACTGAGAGAGAGAGAGAAAGATCGAGATCATGTGGCTGAGTGTATTAGAGATATTCAGAGAGGTGTATAAAAATACTGTAGCTCCAATTTACCTGAAGGGAGCTCACCCATGAGGCTGCTTGTCCGTGAGGGCAAGAGCACTGTCTCCTGAGAGATCTGATATGCTCTGTAGTAAGCAATGGCYATGAAACAGAGACAGAACCCCAACACAAAGCCAGCACAGAACATAACATCCAAGAGCCTGGAAGGCTTTGAAGTGGACTTGTACATAATCATCTGCACAAGACAAAATCATATTGTTAAAGTAATGTCTAGGTTTACAAAAAAGAGCATTAGCAGACAAAGTCAATCAAAAACCAATCTGGTTTATAAGAAGTTGCAACAAGGAGACACATCCAGCACAGAAAATGTCTAACTGANAAGTCAATCAAAAACCAATCTGGTTTATAAGAAGTTGCAACAAGGAGACACATCCAGCACAGAAAATGTCTAACTGACATCTTGGAGACTGGCCCTTTATATACTAATCAGACAGCACCAAATGTTCTAGTCACAAACATGGGAATTCAATTGTGTAGGCAATACCACACACACAGAAGAAAAAAAAACGAAACGTCCCTCGTCTGTCACGAATGTTGAATACAATTATTGGAACGTACTCTGATGATTGTCCTGGGTGTTGGTCGTTCAGCTAGTCAGAATATGACAAAATATCCACAGGAAGTATTAAACAGACTTCAAAACATGGCTCTGTGTGTAGCAGTCAAGATGTGTTTGCCCATGACTGAACACACGAGATGGAAGTACATGCACACATAATACAAGGTGTTTACATGGTTTTGTGCATGTGCCAAGTGCTAGACATTTCTACTTCAGTACCGGTGCGCTAAAAAGTTGGGTAAACAATACTTTCAGATGGATATTTTGTCTCAAATTTCAGACAGCTGAAGGACCAACTGCATAGACAACCAAGAGAGTAAGTTCAAATGTAATTTTATTCAACATTCTGGCTTGTAAGGAACATTACCACAATTCTGCAGTGCTCTGCTTCAGACTGTATACCAATAATTGGTATCAAAGTCTGATTTATTAAGCTATGGAAACACCAGCCCAAAAAGCTTGTAGTTAGTCAAAACAGAAGGCAGTGACTTGGTCAGCTGCTACAGAATCAGTGTCATAAATACAATACTACAGTGAATAGTAAGTGTGTCCTTGTACATCGTCTGGCATCACCCACTATCAACAGATATGTTATATATTATTATTATAAGTCTATTGACCATCAACCCACACCTTGAGTGTCACAAACACTGGAAGTCATGTGTATTACAGAAAGGGAAAATATAAATATTCTAAACATAGTGTTAATCACTCTAAACTAAATRTGAACTTGAGTGATCTAAATGTCCCATTACCAACATGCATAGACCTACAAATCAATCCTAAATCTTACATTTGGTTTTACAAAGTTCTATCAAACATACCAACCCTCTGCCTTCCAGAAACAGAACAATGACCTGATGTGACGGTTAATTGGACACCACCCCTGCAGACGCACTGCCCACCAATTGATTGGGGACAAATTAGTAAGTGGACCACTAGATGGTGACATAGGACACATTGGTGACATTGGACACATTCAAACCTGGGCCCAGTTTATCAAAAATTATCCTTCTGGATTTCACCTTTCGTACAGGATATGCATAGAAATATATTGAATAGAAAGGTATCCACATTCAAGACAATTATTTGTCCATTCTATTTATTCTATTTCTGTGCATTTAATCATATCCGATAGGCAAAATCTGGGCGATGGTCCTGCAGGTTTGCAGCACAATGTACTGAAATCAATTACTTTTTTCTTGGCCCAATAGCTTACTGACACACTTGTCTCAACTAATCAAGGGCTGCTTAAATGGAATCCTTTTGTTAGTAGAAAATCAACATGAGTTTTACAGATGTATACTGTTGAAACCAGTGGAGTAGTTGAGGGTAAACATACTTTAATAATGTTTACGCACCTTGCAGAGAAAAAAAATACTCACTGAAAAGGGATTGACATAACAAAAATAAGGCAGTTTATTGCAACTAATAGCATAAGTCATTGAACAAAAATACCCAAATATGCATGTGTAAAAATAACAGAACACTTGATTTATAAAATCAGATTCATCAACAAAATATAAAAAGCAAAGTGACAACAAAACTGTTGATAGACAGACATAACCAATTGCTGCACACATGAACACATACTGAAACAGTAATGTCTGACTACTCAAGCAGGTCAATGATTTGGAGAGTCAGGCCATCCAAAACCCAGTATAATGGAGGAACAATGCMAATATCATTCAGCCACATGCATCAAATACACATCTAGCCACTATGTTAGCAACACTCAACCTGCATCCACTCACAAACACCTAAGAATAGCTGATGTTTTTGTTAGAATTCAGTTCAGCCTTCTCCAAGTGTTCTGACTTAATCGCAAGTGCGTCATTCCAGTTTGTCTGTCATTTTGACAGGCAGGCAAGCGGATAGTATAGGCTGAGGCAGGGCTGGGACAGACTGACACACAGACAGTACAAYGACCAGATGTGTCAGGTGTAGAGAAAGAGTTGGATAAAAAGATCTAGAGGAGAGGAGAATTTAAATGGATAAATAAATATATGCTTTTGGATAGTTTTGTAGCTTTGAATTGCGCTAGTTAGATGTGTCCAAAAGGCATTAAATACAGGCCAACATTTTGACATAGGAATTCACACACACAACAGTGAAAGAGCAGGATGGACAGTGTGAGGATATGAGAGAGGGTGTGGGTGAGGGGCACAGAAGAACTAGGATCCTTTTAGTTTCATTATAACTTTAATTTAATCCACACAAAAATCCAGAAATATTGAAGAGCTTTTCCCCCTCTAATCTTTGCAGACATGAAGCTGTGGGTTGAGTAGAGTTGGTTGGAGAAGGGTTTGGTTGGAAAGGGTTTTGTTGGTAACTGTGTTAATAATGACAGTAGGTAGGTAGATGTTCATGATCTATTGAGTGTCTCCAGGTTGAGGCAGGCGGGTGGGGTTGGTTGGTTTGCGCTGGGCAGACAGAGCTCTGTTGGCATGGCGCCCCCTAGCTGGGGGAGAGTGCAGGGCTGGGTTCCATGCTGATGTTGACCAGACACTCACTGGACTTGAGGCTGGACATGGACTTACAGCTGGGGAGAGAGGCCAGAGAGCCACAGAGACCCAGCATAGAAGGGGTGTAGTCTTTTCCTACAGAGGAGAGAATAGACAAAACACAATAAAACTCTGTCCCTAAAGCACACTTTGGCTATCAGCATACCTTAAACACCCACACAAAATACACCATAGACAYTGTTCAAACATGCCTTTGTATGTGTGTGTTTGTGAGRACATGTGGATGCATTCTTCTAAGTGGGTTTCTGTTTCTGTGTGGTTTTGTGTTGGTGCATGCATGACAGTGGGTGACTCRGTTCACATATTTCTGCMGCATCAGTATGCATTGCTGTGCGTCTACAAATGTGTTTGTATAATGTACATTTATCTGTTGAGCACCAACCTGTATCTCCGTTCTGTTGCCCATCTGTCTTCTGGGAATCAGAGTTCAGACTGATGTCAGCTGAGAGCTGCTCCAAACTGTGGAAACTTCTCCTGAAGGGATGAGTGACATCATGAAATACTGTTACAATAACATCTGTGTAGAAATCGCTTCGACATTTCCTGCTTGCTAAAATTATAATAGTTTGCCTAATTTTAGTTTATGTGACAAAACAAGTAAGTATAGTGTAAAGAATCATTGTACCATCTAAACCGCTGTGAAATATATTTTCCATAACCAAAACCAGCTGTTTGAAGATGCTGTACAAACCCGAAAGTTTGCGTAGAAGCGTAGAAATACCACACATAGAACAGATATACACTTCTTTTCAATGAGAATGACATGTCTATATCACACATTTCTATGTGAATTTGGTTGGGTCGCCCAAAAAGTTACATATTGCAGCTTTAAAATGTACAGTATCACAAAATCACACACATGCACACACTCATACAGTAGATATACCTGCGGAAGAGCTTGACGTCCCCCTGGTTGTTGTAGCCTCGTATGGAGGGCCACTGGTTGACCAGAGGGATGGACAGATCCTTAGTCAGGTGGGAGGAATCACGGGGGATGAGGGCAGTGCTGGAAGGAACACGCTTGTGATTAACTCTTAACATCATCTGATATGTTATGTACTGCATTTGTGTGTGTCTGTTTATGATGTTTGTATGTGTCTCCGTCAATGTATACTAGTGTGTGTGCATTTGTATACTGCTCTCACAGTTGTGCCTGCAGCTCCAGTACGATGGACTCCAGCTCCTTCTTCTCCTGCAGGCTCTGGACTCTGAGCTCCTCCAGCCTGGCACTCAGCTTCTTGTTCTCAGTCTCCACGTTCTTCAGCTGAGACTCCCGCAAACGCACCAGCTCCTCCAGGTAGCCCTGCAGCACAGACACAGGCACAGACAGATGCAGAAACACAGTTAGACTGTGTTCTGCATACCCCAAAAGTACATAAAGTTATTACTCTATATACAGTGCCTTCGGAAAGTATTCAGACCCCTTGACTTTTTCCACATTATGTTATGTTACAGCCTTATTCTAAAATGGTTAAAATCAAATAAATTCCTCATCAATCTACACACAATACACCATAATGACACATTTTAGAAAATTTAGGCAATCTTAAAAACTGAAATTCCTTATTTACATAAATATTCAGACCCTTTACTATGAAACTCGAAATTGAGCTCAGATGCATTCTGTTTCCATTGATYATCCTTGAGATGTTTCTACAACTTGATTGGTTTCCACCTGTCGTAAATTCAATTGATTGGACTTGATTTGGAAAGGCTCACACGTGTCTACATAAGGTCCCACAGTTGACAGTGCAGAGCAAAAACCAAGCCATGAGGTCAAAGGAATTGTCCGTAGAGCTCAGAGACAGGACTGTGCCGAGGCACAGATCTGGGGAAGGGTACCAAAAAATGTCTGCAGCATTAAAGGCCCCCAAAAACACAGTGGCTTCCATCATTCTTAAATGGAAGAAGTTTAGAATCACCAAGACTCTTCCCTGAGCTGCCCGCCCGGCCAAACTGAGCAATCGAGGGAGAAGGGCCTTGGTTATGGAGGTGAACAAGAACACGATGGTCACTCTGACAGAGCTCTAGAGTTCCTCTGAAGATAGGAGAACCTTCCAGAAGGACAACCATCTCTGCAGCACTTTACCAATCAGGCCTTTATGGTTGAGTGGCCAGATGGAAGCCTCTCCTCAGTAAAAGGCACATGAAAGTCCACTTGGAATTTGCCAAAAGTCACCTAAAGACTCTCAGACCATGAAAAACAAGATTATCTGGTCTGATGAAACCAAGATTGAACTATTTGGCCTGAATGCCAAGCGTTATGTCTGGAGGAAACCTGGCACCATCCCTACGGTGAAGCATGGTGGTTGCAGCATCCTGTTGTGGGTATGTTTTTCAAAGGCAGGGACAGGGAGACTGGTCAGGATTGAGGGAAAGATGAACAGAGCAAAGTACAGAGAGATCCTTGATGAAAACCTGCTACAGAGCACTCAGAACCTCAGACTGGGGTGAAGGTTCACCTTCCAACAGGACAACAACCCTAAGCACACAGCTGCCAAGACAATGCAGGAGTGGCTTCTGGGACAAGTCTTGAAATGTCCTTGAGTGTCCCAGCCAGAGCCTGGACTTGAACCCGATGGAACATCTCTGGAGAGACCTGAAAAGCTGGAAGAGATTCTATGCCCCATGTCTTCAGGAATGTACGGTTATCAGGAGGACAAAAGGTCACCACCTTCTGGGCGTACACGATCTTAAACCTCTGCTCCATCTTGCGACACTTGTTCCTCCAGCTCTCCTCATCGGTGACCAGGGGGATGTAGGGGTGTTCTGGGACACTTTCGTCACTGGCACTGCTGTCCACACTGCACCGGTCATCCTCATCACTCAGGTAGTCATAGCTGTAAGCAGGGGACATATAGCAGGGGAGTTACACACTGCTTATAGTCATKTGTATGGCTATGACTAAGCTACTGACTAGTATGACATATATTCACGAAGTGGGCATGTGGTTGTCTCACCTCTGAGTGAACTTCAGGTAAGGTGTGAAGTCAATCACTGCAGGGGACTTSCCATCCAGCGCCTCCCCCTTCAAGCAAAAACTGGACAGAGAAAGAATTGTGAACTTTRAGATAACAATGTAACAAATAACAATGCTATGATTCTGCAGGCCTGAGTAATGCTGCCTCACCTGAAGTCTATGGCACTGAGGCCAATGAGCATGCCTGTCAGAACAGTGGCCTCCTCTCTCAGTATGATGGCTCCGTCATCATAGAACCTCCTGCAGTGCAAAGCCTTATGATTAGTTATGTTTTGCATGTTGTTTCTAAGGTAGCTTGGTAGTTAATAGGCTAGATGGGATACTATTTTGTGGTATATCTGACCTGGTTGTCCGTGTGTCCCTCAGGGCTGTGGCCACATACTCAGACAGACGCTTCTCCATCAGCGCCACACGGATCCATGCCCGACCCTGCAGGAAACAATGGAAGGAGAGAAAGAGAAAAAGAGAGAAAGAGGTGGGTCAGTGGGAACGAGAGCGTGAGTGCCAGCTAAGGGATTTTTTACTTTGAAGCTCTGGTGACACACACACAGAGATGATCCCCGTCCTTGCCTTGGCTCGTGAGGTGCTGATGTTCTCAATGTTTTCGATGCTGGCGATGCAGTTGTTCTGCACCTTGCTGCACGCCAGCCGGATGTAGTCCCAGAAACTTCGCTGGCCATCTGAGATGAACCAGCTTCCTGGACCTGGTACAAAGATAAAACACTGACAATGACKCCCATCTCCTACAACAGCCCACACAGTGTTCCTGTCGCTCAACGCACCACAGCAGATTGGCTTTGCATCCAGMACTTTAGCTCAGTCAAAACAGATGGGCATGCCATGAGCTCATGTAAAAATCATTACATTTGCCTATTATATGTGTGACATTATACATATTATGTAAATAGGTAAATAGTAACATTTGAAACTAGGGTAAGCCTTGAGGCTTCCGTATCCTGAATTAGAAGACCGAGAGACTGATGGACACTTCCATGTCCTGTACCTGCCATGTTACCTTTRAAGCGGTGGCTGAGGATGTGTTCCAAGATTGCAGCGAAGTTGACAAACTCCTCGGACGAGTCATCGATGGGCTCGGCTGTGTACTTTTCCAGGAGTGTCTTCACCGAGAATCTAAAAGAGAGGAGAAGAGATAGACAGAGGAATGAGAAACAAACAAGATAACTACGTACGTATTTGTGAAACTAGTATATATGCAATAAAAATGCAAGTAGCAAAGAGGTACAGTATGTTGAAAGTAAAGAAATCATGTAAAAAACAACAGTAGAAGCAGACAGGCAGAGACAAATGTACTACTGTACTTGACTTGTGCTAAACAATAGCTGAGAGGAGTTCTTTGGGAGCAATGCCATCGAATGCATCTGAGGTCACCCCCAATTGTCTTGYGTGCAACACAATGTCCCCCTTCAGATGCTCCGCAAAGTGTCCGTGACAACAACACAATTAACCCCCTTGTCTCAACCAATGGCAGATGACACGGTTGTCGGCGTGGCAGCCTTTGTTCAGTATGGGCTCCCAGGTCCTGTCCGTCCCTTGGTCTGATCCCTGTAAGGAACCAGCCGGCATCAGAGTATGACCAAATACGACCCCCCCACCCCCACCCTCTCTATACACGGTGGTCCGATCTATTTAGGACAGCTGTAGTCACTGATTTAGTTTGGTTGATGACCTCAAGATTTCACTGCACATCCCACTGAGAGCTAAGCGCTAGAGGCTATGCTGTGCCTGCTGAGTGTAAGCTAAGAGAGAGTCCAGGCACAGACTAGGGCTGACTGCCTCTTGTTCCATGGGAAACACTAGCATCACMGAGGGCAAGACTGCCCTGGCAGTGGGAAAAACTTCCATAGCCAGGGGCAAGACCACGGTCGCGATGGGCAACACCTCCGTCTCCAGAGGAGTGACCACCACCTCCATGGGGGACTCYACCATCAGTAGGGAGAAGACCACAGTAGCTCTTGGCCGAGCTAGTTTCACCAGGGGAACCACCACCACCTCCTTCCGGAAGGCTCTGATGCCAAAGCGCAGGACCACCTAGAATAAATGGACAGGAGCTCAGACGCCAGGGCCAAGACTCCCAAAKCAACCAGGACRTCAMAAAAAGACTTGACTGAAGAGGAGGAGTGGAAAGTCACCTTCCTGTCCAGCAAGACTAGCTTCACTAAGGGCAGGATCTTGATTCTGAAGACTAAGTACGCCATCTCCTGGGGCAAGTCCTCTGTCTCTTGGAGCAGAACCACCGTTACCCTGGGAAAGATCACTGTGACCATGGGAAAGACCTCCGTGACACGAGACCAGACCACCAGCTCTCTGACCACTCTCACCTTCACCCAYGGAGAGAAGTCTGTGTCTGTGGTCAAATCCAGCCTCACTAGGGGCAGACAAACTACACGGAACATCTACTGGGATTTCCACCTGTGATTATTGTATACGGTTACACTCAAAACAGAGGGACTTTTATCTGCTCAGTTTCAGCAGGTCAGTAGTAGCTTAAATCATGTCCATTTGTAATMAATTATTCCATGTGTCTGATCAATGTGCAGCATTCTGCAGCTCGAGTGTCAATGAAGCATTMATGTTTTCAAAGAAAAACACTTAGCATGTCTTTCAAAATGAATCCCACATGATGAGAGTATTGTTAGGATGTGTTACGGATCTAACAGGCTTGAAATCAGATATTCAGATGTGTGACAGAGGAGATGAGGTTGGTGGTGTGTTGGCAGGRAGGGAGGCAGGAGGACACAGCTGTGTGTGGTGTATGTGGAGACACTGGACAGAGCATGTGTCATCATCAGTGTGCTGTTCAACAGAGAACCTCAACGGTAATTCCCTRAAGCAAAAATACAGTTTAAATGTCCCCATGTGTTATAAAACAACAATTGGATGCTGATTAAATTGGTCTGTTTCAAGGTTGAACGCATTACAATAACTATGCTATGTTCAGATTATAAGGACAGTCTTAAACTAGGAAATGCGTCTGTCATAACTGATTGATTGAYGTAACCTGATGCTTATAAAATAACTGCTTCAACACTGCTTGGCTTGATTKTGTTTGTTTGCAAATTTGACTTATTATATAACATACAAGTAGTAGGAAACATATGTACTGTCMTGAAGTGGAATAATGAATTATTTTCATACTAAAGGACAAGGACCATAGACAAATACAATTTAAGATTATCTGATCGTCTCTAAATGGAATAAACAATTTTACGGACACAGACACTTGGAAAAATCCTAAGAGCCACACCCATATTGGAGACTGAAGCCAAGAGGCACATTGTACATTTGAGAAGAGAGGTCATAGGCTATTGATGGAAAACATGAACTTACGTCAACATCCTTGCCTATATAATAATGTCTTACATTATATGTTTCATGATGCACATGTTCCATACAGCTTCACACAGAACCAAGGATTTACAATCAGGGGATATAGGCAACAATGCCACAGGATCAAGTGATGTCACCACATATTGTCCTCTGGGCAACAATGTCTCCTTCAGCCTCGTCGTGGTGGTGATGGGACAATCGTTCCACTGTACCAAGCCCTCAGATAGGCTACAGCCACCTACGGCTGCCTCTGTCCATTCACAGGGACACATGGGTGGTATGTGGCCTTCCAGAGCCCACGTCTATAAGCTCAACGAAGGCATTATGTGACACGGGGGTAGCACTATCCACGCTTAGCATTCTGGTCTACTCTGGACTCTYGTTACTGTTAMKATCACACCCAAGCTTTACTGAGCGGGGTGTGCTGCATGAGCGTGCAATGTGTCGCGCCGAGTGAACCCCAAAATCCACCACCTCAGCAGGGTCAGGAATTCAACCTTCTTCTCAATGGGCAACAGCAGCATCACCGAGGGGAAGACGGCCCTCTCCCTGGGAAACACCACTATCAAGAGGGGCAAGACCAAGCTCACTGTGGGCAACTCGTCTATCACCAGGGGCAAGAAGACCACTTCYCTGGGCGCCTCCACCATCGCCAGTGCCAAGACCAAGCTCACTATGGGCAATGCCTCCTTCAGCAGGGGCACCACCACCACCTCGTTTCGAAAAGCCTTTTTCGCCAAACGCAAGACCCTCTAGATGAGAGGGGACATCATTGGGTGGAGGGACTGGTGGCTAACTCAACAAAACGTAAAGACAACATACAACAACACCATCACAGGGGACACAAGGACATCACCGCAACATCTACGCAGGCTATATCTAAACTGACTTCTAAAACACTGGATTATTTTGCTTTGGACCATTTTACTTTTTCGATCAAACAGGAATTTATCAAGGAAACAGGTCAGTGGTTTTAGAATTCTTAGATGTGTTCTACTCTACCCATGATTCCAGGTGAGTCTTTGAGTTATGTGTTGTGCAGAAGTCAATGTCTGTTGTACATGTTATTGTTRGACACCCTATTCAGTTGCCTAGAACAAAACTTTGAGAACATTTGGCCTGCTACATTGTTGCAATATTCTATGACAATTAGGCACTTTAGGTATTTCTGCAGTCCTGATATGTCAAGGAAATCCRTAGTTAGCAAGATGGTCATCTCTGATTTTCAGTAAAATCTGTTTATGTGATTACAACATCTAATACTGTGGTTGAATGATTAGAAATTGATAATGTCTCTCGATGTGAAGGGGAGTTAGAGCGGTCAGAACTGGTATGCCTTAAATGCTAATGGATTGAGTGCCACAGTACGATACACTTGGTACGATTTGTCACTGAAAAACAACTGCCTGGCCTTAAAACAAACATCTTTTGTGCCCCCTCTCACTCCTCTTGGATCTCAGCCAAACCCACTCTCAAGCTCGTCTTCCACACGTCCATCTTGTCTCCTTGTTTTGCTACCTTTCCTATCGTAGTTACATTCAGTTGTGCTTAATTTACAATACAATTTAGGATCAGGGTTCTCTAATTTGTCCAAAATAATCTAAAGATTAGGATTGACAGCTCTCAATCACAATTTTATCTCTTCCCCACTTTGTCTAGCTAACTCTCTCCCTCATCCCCCCTCTCCCCTCTTCCAGTCTTGGCCTAACCAGCAGGATCAGCTGACACTGGAGGATTCCTCCCTGGCCACGGCCATGTGAAGTCACTGTCTGTCTGATGGTTGTTTCAGATTCTCTACTGGGTGTGTGTGCACCTGGAGGATCCCTCCCATAGGGGAGATGAGCTCAGCCAGGGAGGAGATGCAAGCCCTGTGTCTATGCGCCATGCAATATCATGGGAGGAGATAGTATTAATTGACTTATTTGCTCTAACGGAGAGATTACAAACGTTATCCAAAATAATGTGTCACATCAAGCAATATCGATAGATGGGGTGCCTCACATCTCTGTGAAGTGAATGAGGAGCCAGGCAGGGTGTCTCATGCCAGTGTATGTGCATTTGAGAGTAGAAAAAATAGAGGTGCTGGGCTGGGAAGAACTGAAGGCATAATTCATAATAATGAACATGATGAGGGGATGTGATATGAAGGATATAGTATGTCACAGAGACAGTAGATTGGTAATAGGAGAGGAGGTAGTGGGGAAAGGTTCAAGTGATATCTGAACTTGTATAATAGTATTATATACTAATGTTAAGTGTTTGGTCTGTGGTAACGTTCACATTGCAATGCCAATGAACCTTGCTTATGTTTAGTAAGGCAGAGGTCATTTGTGCAATATATGCTAGAAATTGTGAAAAAGAGGATAATTAGGCTGAAAAGAACACCAATATTAGATCCTCATTTGTTATTCTAGATGGCAGGCTCCGAGTGCTGCTTTAATGTGCACAATGAACAATGGGACAGTAGCTTCTGAGTGGATGAGAAGGGTTTTTATGAGGAAAAAGTAGAGCAGTGGAACCCTGAGGTGAGAGAGAGAGAGAGAGAGAGGCTGAGAGAGAGAGAGAGAGAGAGGCTGAGAGAGAGAGAGATTGAGGCTGAGAGAGAGAGAGAGAGAGAGAGAGAGAGAGAGAGAGGGTGAAGAGTGGGACCATTTGTGGTGCTTTGCCATTGTTTACACAACAAAAAGGACAACTCAGAGTGAAGAACCATACTGTACAGTCCCTCACAGAACCCACATTCAAGTTTCAAAGTACTTTACAATCGTTGTGCAGCTGGTTCCACTTTATATGTCCTCCTCAGGATATTGCAACAGAGACAGTAATGGCACATTCTCCCAGCCACACCCAAAACAATTGAAGGCTTCAATATTCAAAATATGACTTGCTCTTCCTTCTCTTCTCATCCACTTTTATTTACAGGGAGCAGGGTGCATAAGGGTAGGAGCCAAATCTTTAACTATCTTATTTTATGTTGTTTTCCTAGGTTCAACGTGTTGGCACCAACAGTGTTCATCCAGTCATGGACCTCGTCGTGAGAGCTCTTAGGCCAGAATATGCAACAAAGTAAATATATCAACTGGCCTGTAACAAGATTCCCTAGTGATAGCTGTTTCTCCTGGTTTGGCCTCTTTTCAATAAGTAAAATAGCAGCTATTGGTACAGTCTGTTTCTCTCAGATGAACCAAGTACAGATGAGCTCTGGTCCCGCCATGTTTTAACAAAAAATATGTAGCCCATAGCAACAGCTATACGTTATGTAAGACTTTTCTTTATTCTTGACATTTTATTATTATTCTGGCCGTGGTAAATACTTATAAATGAAAGCCAGCTTAAGGCATGAGTGGTATGTCCTTCAAAAGCAATTTTTTTCTCAGGACTTGAAAAGTTCATGGTGCCAAGTTCAACTGAGACTTCTTCAGTCATTTTCAAACACACATCAAATAAGTCCTTGAATACATGAGACTTTTCACTCGGAGACTACCAGCTGGACCATACTGTATATCTATGACCTCTGCTGACTTAACTATTGACCTAAGACTTTGACCCAGGGAAGCAACAATAGTTCCCTGTGATGTTGAGACTATTTCCAGATTTCCGTCACTGTACTGTCTATTGCTGTGCATGGAAATCTCTGTCATCAAAATAAGTTCAGTTGATGAAACATGATGTAATGGGAGGTCACTTTGACACATCAGATCACTGCATTTTAGAAGTCACTATATCTTGGCTTGGTGTCGAAAACAGGGCCAACCCATGAGATGTGCCATCACAGAGTAGGCCTACATAGTATTACTGAGCCCTACTATATCAGTATAGCACTAAAACATCCATGTTAATGTTGGAGGAAGAGCTTTGAATGGGAGTGTGATGCCAGCCTGGCAAAATCGATTATGATCCCTGATGACAAATTGACATGGGGATGAGCACTGGGTCCAGCATTTCACCAAGGTCAATGACACAGTAAACGGATTCAAATTCAGTAATCAAGAACAACTCTGTATATAATAGAACATTCACAAATAGGCCTCAAGACAAGGATTTACTTCCAAAAACTGAAATATAGGAAATCCAAACATGTTAATCTATGTGTGTCGATGTCTGGTAAATGTGTATGTTGTGATAGTGGAGGAAATGTTTTGTATTCAAATTGAATATATACATGTGCATTAGTGTTAGAAGAAGGATCATGCTTTGGGTGTGTGTGCTAACTGAACACTAATTTGGGCTTCGTTGGGAGGGATGCGCTAATGATCTGAAGATAACTGTGTCCATATCAGTCAAACCTTTTTCATGACTCCCTCCATTACTCTGGAGCACAGATCCACCCTCTATTCTTTGCCCCRAGGCTGCCCTGCTCTGCCCTGCTGGTAGCCCTGCCTACACAATGAKACACACAMMACATCAGCCTGACTCTATGCATAGCCAGAGGTCCTGAGGTCACAAACATTCACAACCTTTGTCAACTTGAACACCACCTGGGACAAGGGCTGTCATTGGCTGACACATGGAAGTGGTACACGTCTGTCTGGCAGGAAAAGAGGCATCTATGACTTACAGCCCATCTTAGACTGCACAATACAAAAGGTAGACTTGACATCGACACAGATGCTTTCAGATATTAAAAGCCTGGGGAATACATGTATTACCCTTGCATTAAACTTAATTCATAGCTCTCCTTGAAAAGTAATTCATGTCTTTCCCAGTGGAGAAAACTGTATGATTAGCATTACTGATGAAAAACTGTTGTGAACATTTTTTGTTTTGTTTTGTGTCCTGTGCCTGTGTCTTTAAATGTCTTGGATTAAATGTTCTTGGCACGGTCAGTGTCTGAAAAATGACCGAACTGCAACAAATGTCTCTTTGTTCTCTCGCTAATCCTTCTTGGAGTCTGAAGTCTGTGTCTTTGAAAACATTCTTTATTTTTGGTCATGATCTATGTCTGTTCTATTACACTATGTTCCACTAAATGCAGACAGAACCTTTGACAGAGAGGTGCTGTAATAAAAAGTGCTTGATCGTGTTCCTGGAGTTTTCATTTGTCTCTTTATTCTTCTATCCAAGCAGCAAACAAACACTAAACTCAACATGTCATATCATGAGGATGTGGCCAATGTCGATGTCATGGGATTGGAAGGATGGGAAGATATCCATGATTAGTAACAATGTCATGAACCATATAAGCCTACCAACACTACACATAGAATGCGTAACTCATTTTCTGCTCATTTCTTTGTCTATAAAGTATTTAGTGAGAGCACCAGGAGCTTGAGTGATGTCACTACCGTTGGTCCTCTGTAGAACAATGCCTCCCTCAGGAGATAAAATGTTGTGTCCCTGACAGCAAGACAATGGGTCTCCTGGCCGTTCAGTGACAGCACACACTGGACACATATATGCCTCGTCTGATAGGTTCACGTCTCATCATGTGGGTGCCCAGAGATAATATATTCACATTGCTAACATACAAGCTACAAGCCACAGACCCACACGTTTCTGAGGCAACAATCCAGTTGCTGTTCCTACTGGAGCTCCTTATATGCAGACAGGGATATAAACCATGATGACTCAGACGGACATGAGGAAGCTTACAGTATAGATGCATCAGGACACAGAGATAAGACACATTGGGTATTTTGTATAAACACATTTGCACTCTTGAAATAATTGTGAAGATATATATATAAAATTGAATATAGTATTATATTAATTTACATGAAATGTTTATCATCATATAGTATTCACATGAATGATGCCTTTACAAATAGGAATATTCTAGGATGGAGCACTGATGATACATTAGCCTACATTGGGCAAAACATAACTTCTCCTTCACCAAGTTATCAAATAGCATTCCCATGACAACCAGACACAGGGGTATGACTGCTATGCAATTATATTATCAGCAGTATCAGCTGTAGGTATCAGTTACTCTGGTATAGATGAGCTGGCAAAAATGTTGTAGGCCTATACTTTTTTCTGAGAGCTCTCAGGCCACCGGGTGAAATTCCTCTGGGTGTTTTTAGTGCATAATGAACACAGCACAGCAGCATTCAATGACCATAATAAACATCCGATTTCACTGTGATGTCATTATCTTGGAGCAGCATTTCTATAAGCGGTAAATAATGTCCTCGTTCCAAGAAGGTTGTCGTCATTGCTACATCACCGACCTGGGGAATTCTGGTGGACCAATGCCCTCTCAAACATAGGCCTCACACACCCCATTTAATCCACTTTCCTTTCAAATAGGCCGACATAGCGGCGGAGACAGCGGGGTGTCCACCAAGGTGAAACTGCATATGTGGCTGTTTATTTATAAGGCGATCTGATTCTCTTTCACCGTTATTTACCAAGATAAAAAAAAAACATAAAACGTTGATCCATTTAAATTTCCCCAAGTAGCCTAATGTATAGGCTACCACAGTGCCCATAGCTGTGAAATATGTTGCCTTTTGTTTTTCTTTTCGTTTTCTTATGAGAATATATGATTGGCAATAAACAACACAGGACACAGAGCTGGCACTAACACTTAACTATTGCAGCCGCAAATTATTCGAACGCTTAATACATTGTAGCCTAAGCCATTACACATKTATTTCCATGCATGCATTAACTAATATGTGTGGTTAACATGACGTGCCAACCACACGAAACCTCTGCTCCCTTGTGTTTACCTGCATACGGTGATGAGATTTTTTCGCTCCACGCCGACGCTCCGAGAAGATGCCTTTTTCGATGTCAAACCCATAGCCATTGCTTTTCGGACACAGCCAGATTCCATTCAGCGGCGGTACGGAGCCTTCCGGTAGCCCAGCACCACCAAGACCCCTCCCTCCGCAGGCCTATGCCATATATTCCGGTGTCCTCAGTTCTTCGCGAGAAGCTGATGCTTAATTAGTGGGCTCTACGTTGACGCACAACGATGGAGTTGTGTAGGGTCGAGTTGTGCAGGGTGAATAGACAGAGAGTATAATTAAAATACCCTCTGCATCAAGATACCCAATGCACATACGTTGATTTAGCCTACATAAAATATCCCATCATTGAATAATCCTACATTTTATCATAATGTGCTTTGCGGTTTTATAACACTATATAAAATGATGACTGACTATATAGGATATTATTTAGTTGCGCCACAACATATCTACAAATAATATGTAATAAAACAATTAGAAATTGGCATGAAATAAATGCAAATGTAGTCTACTTAATTGTATATGTTGTGCTGTAGATAATTGGCCACAAGGTGGAATACTGTGCCTAATGATTGTGTGACTCCTCTACGCTAGAGGTCGCGCTAAAATCGTTACGTCACCATTTTTTTTGTAAACAGAATGAAAGATGGCGGAGTCGGGGGAACCCAAGGCAACCTGTACTTTTCTATTTAAAAAATCTACCAAAAAATGCAACGCTCGGAAGAGAAAAGCCAGTGACAGCGACAAAGGTGAGCTACCGTGTTTAAGTCCAGCTCAGTGTTGTTTCAAAAGCTAACCAAAAAACTGCATTGTGCATGAAAACAATGGCTATTAGTAATAGTCCTCGAGCTAGCTATAGTAGCTAACTAACCTAGTTAGCTAACATTTGAAGTTTATTTAGTAAGGCATAAAGATTGGGCTAAGTAAAAACAAAACTACTGCCAACTATAAAACACCCAAGCCATGGAAATGATTGTGCAAGTGGCCGAGTACTGTAAACACGGAAATGTCCCACTCACATGCTGATGCTTGCCTCATTGCCTCCTCCATTGTCAGATGGCAACAGTGACGAAGACAAGAATGCCGTCGTCAGAAAAGAAAAAAAGACGGGTTCAGCAAACCCTATGATTCAAAGGGTAACGTCCCATGACTGACTACAAACGAATCAGTCTTTATACGAAACATTTTTTATAGTGTGAAATCATTATTCTCTTCCCCCCCAGACAAAAAAAGTAGAGAGAGAGGAGGTGTCATCTGCTGAAAGTGACGAGGAGAAAGAAAGAAAGAAAGTCACTGTCGCTTACAAGTCCACACGGTCAGCGGTGAGTAATTTTGAAAAAGACATCTCCTCTACCCATTAATCTATTAATTAATTCACCTATTAACAATGTTTTGTATTTATATTCTACCTACCCCTTTATTGCTCAGCCCCATATAAAGCTATCCATCTCGTCCTCCTCCCTTCGCTGTGTTTAGAAACCAGAGGGGCCAGATGACATGGGAGCAACTGCAATCTATGAGCTGGACACAGCAAAGGACAATGATGCTCAGGCCATCTTTGAGAGGAGTCAGAAGATCCAGGAGGCAAGACATCTGTCTCTTGTTGGAGGAACTTTGTTTCCTTTGTGTATCTACATCTTAGTATTGTATCATTTGCATTCTTCCCCCAGTTTTGTTAGAAATTGGGACAGTGTTGGTCCGCGAATGCTTAATAAGGGTCTCTGTCCTCTCCATCACCAGGAGCTGACCGGTAAAGAGGATGATAAGATCTACAGAGGAATGAACAACTACAAAAAGCACATCAAGCCCAAAGACTCCACCATGGGAAATGCATCCTCTGGCATGGTCAGGTGTGGATGCATGTTATGTGACAGAGTAAAGTTTAAATGTCTTGGGGAAAGTTTTAATTGTTTTTGCTATGTATTTGCATCATCAGTGTTTTCTCTTTTCTTTTGTCAGGAAGGGCCCAATCCGGGCCCCAGAGCACCTGAGGGCCACAGTGAGGTGGGACTACCAGCCAGACATCTGTAAAGACTACAAAGAGACTGGCTTCTGTGGCTTTGGAGGTGAGTGGGACTTTGCTGGAAGGTTGCCTCCCCCAATGTCGAGCTTTGCACAGGTCCTCCTTTTCCAACTTGAGTTAATCATCTGTGGAGTCTCTGAAAGTCTCCTTTGTGTGTTTCTTTTCCCCTCTTAGACAGCTGCAAGTTCCTCCATGACCGCTCAGACTACAAACATGGCTGGCAGATTGAGAGGGAGCTGGACGAGGGGCGCTATGGGGCCAACGGTGAGTTCACAACAGGGGAGAAACACAGGGCTGTGTAGATTTAAGATTCATCCGATTAGAGAGTTGATGTGTGTGTGATACAGCTGCTCAGTAATGTGTGGTCTGTATGTAGATGATGAGAACTACGAGGTGAGCAGTGACGAGGAGGACATGCCCTTCAAATGCTTCATCTGCCGAGAGTCCTTTAAGAACCCCGTCATCACCAAGTAAGACAATGCTCCTTAAGAACTCCTTCACCATTAATTGTGTGTAGAGAAACTTCCAGCCTAATTGTGTGGAGAGAAACTTCCAGCTAATCAAACCACTCATGTCTTCTCTCCCGCAGGTGTCGGCACTACTTCTGTGAGACCTGTGCTCTTCAGCACTACCGCAAGTCCCAGCGCTGCTATGTGTGTAATGTCCAGACCAACGGCGTCTTCAACCCAGCTAAAGGTGAGGATAATGCATCTCAATTACCATGGTCAGCGTAGTGGTATGGCATGTACATTAGGTAATGGCCTTGGATGGTCCACCAGAGCATCACTTTGAGCTAAGAAAACAAAACTAAAGCTACAGTAGTTTGTTGTTGACCATGGAGCTTATGTTGCCTGACTCCTCAAGCTGAATTTCTCCTCTGCTCTATCATTTGCTACATACTTCAGTCTGAGACCGCAATCATTGAAGTCGTTTGTGGTGACGCTAAAATGAGTGGTGTTGTACAAAACAAGGTCATCAGCAATTGGATAATCTCTAACCAATCAGAGTACCAATGACACATTTTCTAAATGTTGCTTTACCCATGTGTGTTCTGGCCCAACCATAGGTTTCTGGGACCAATCAGACGGTCTAGAATGTATTTCCATTCTACAAATCTTAGGGGAGGTACTCATGTCCAATGGCGTGGCATTTGGCCAGAGCAAGGAGTTTTGGTAGACAGGCAAGAGCTTATGCACATCGGGTAAAAGACTAGTCTATAGTGAGTCAAATAGAAAAAGCTCACTGCTCGAATATTCAGGGCCGTGGCGTTATTGAGCTCCAGGCAGTAGCCCTAAGTGTTTTCTCTCTACAGAGCTGGCAGCCAAGATCGCCAAACACCAAGCCATGCTAGACCAGCCACCCTCTGATGAAGAAGATTAGCAACCTACTGTAAATACAGTACCTGTCCAATTTCAGTGTGTCTCCTTCCACTGTGTTTCATTGTGTCAATGTCAAGCCTTCCGGAATAAAACTCGATTTTTAAATAGTTATTGACTGATTACTTACAATACAATGACAGTGAGAGCCCCGAGGTGAAAGGTATTTATTATCAAGTAAAATGGTTGACACTCCCAACACTTTCCCTTCGTGAAACCCAGACAAACTATCTGAAACAAGCACCATTGTAACATTCACTTTTTTGCAGGACATAAATGGCCAATAACAGGAAGCTTAATCAAATACATGGACCTCAGTTGGCACAGTCTAGTGTTAACTTGCTTTGCCATCTTCAGTTGAGGGTTTCAGGTAGAAACAGATTTTTCTTCCCTCTCCTGTAAAACTGATGGTTCAGTATGAGAGCCTCTTCTCAGCTGTGAGGAAATGCAAACACTGTCTGGTTCGTGATAGCCTTGGACAAACTTATGGAATCTTCCATCTGTTGTGCTGGCTAGATGGCTGATTGGATCAACCCTTGGTAATGTGGTCAGCTCCTGGTCTTTGTAATGTCAACAGATTGCTCTAGATAGGGTCAAGTACAACTCATCAAATAAGAGGTAGTCTCCCTGCTTTACCTTTAATGGAACATCTCCATTAGCAAGTGAAAGAGCTGACTGGACATACTCCCCCATACGGTTCTTCGATGGGTCCAGAGCTTTAGTAGAATCTGGAGAGTAGTGTGCGTGAGAGGAATTGGGTGTCAGTCAGTGCAAGGGTCTGTCTGCTCATGCATCTTTTAGACTAGAGCGATAGCAAGGAGGTGAGATGGCAGCTGGCTTTTAAACCCAGTCAAAGGGAGGAGAAATGGCTTAGTTTGAATTATTTACATGGGCCATTTAATAAGAACAAAGCGTAAATCCAGTCCGGAGTCTTCTCAGAGCGTCTCCTGTTAACCTCTTGGTTACTACACACACCTCCTTCCTGTTCCTCTGTGGTCAGAAGTCCCAGTCATCCACATCCATGTGGCTGAGGCCAGACTCCAGGCTGGCCAGTCCAGAGGCAGCATCCTGAGGCTGGGTACTCTCAAAGCCCGTGATGGGCGTTACGGGCCGGAACAGCTCAGGCAGAGCCTCCGATGGCCGACGCTTGATCTAGGGAATGGAAAGAAATCTCATTGGGATTCTAATAATCAAGTGTGTGACTGAATGAAGCCATTATATGACTTAAATGTTGTACATTGATGTTGAGGGGGGAGGAACTAGATCCTACTGACCTGTTTGAAGAAGGAATGACCAATGAGAGCACTGGCTGAGGGTCTGAGGGGGGGGAGGAAATAAACAATTAAATGAGCTAAAATTCATAAGACAATCAATGTGAGGACCAGCAGCCTAGCTTGGCATGGTTCACCTCTTCTCTGGGTCCCTCTGTAGACATAGCTCCACAAAAGCATGGAAGTGGGGAGAGAAGGTACGACTGTAGGGGTGGCTCCCCGAGGAGGAGGGCTCTCCGTTAGAGTGGTGGGCCCCTCCGGTGCTGGGGCCCTCACAGATCCCAGAGTCAGCCCCAGAGCGGGAGGGCTTCATGGTCAGCTCCTCTGGGGGGATGGTGGTGGTGTCCAACAGACAGGGGACTGTCCCGTTCAGCTTCTCCAGCAACATCTAGAGGACAGAGGGGAGGAAGAGGAATGGAGAGAGATACCAGTCMAGTGAGGGGMAGAATATAGATCTTTCAGAATAAAGGTAGGGTGAGGGGTTGATCAGGCCACTAGTCACCTGTGTGGCTGGCATGTCTTTGAAGGGCACATGTCCATTGGCTAGCTCACAGGCTGTGATGCCAAGACTGTAGATGTCTGACCGGAAGTCGTATCCCTGCAGATTCTGACATGCACACACACCAGGGTTGACGATAGAAACAAATTAAGGTATTATAGTTTAAAAGCAAGGTATTGTATGTTAGCCAGGTGTGGTATGGAGTTACCTGCTGCAGCACCTCTGGGCTGAGCCAGGGCAGCACCTTGATGCTGTACTGGGGGAAGTCATGGACCACTCTGGCTCGCTGGCCGTGACGGATCAGACTGATGATGCTCCTCAGACCAGACATACACACCTGACCGTCTACCGAGATCAACACGTGGCTGGCCTTCACGCTCCTAAACACACACAATTAGACGCCATGTCACAATCCTGCATGAAAGGTCCTGGGCCTGTGTGTACTTTGTACTTACCGGTGTACATAGCCCATGTGGTGGATGTAGTCCAGGGCTTTGAGCATGCCCAGTAGGATGTAGGCGATGGCCAGCTCATTCATCCCATCAGTGAAGTGGCTGCTGATCAGGTCTCTGGCCGACCCTAGGACATGTTAGACACTACATTAGTCAGTGAGAGAGCAGAGGACTGTGAATAGTAGGATTAGGTGGAGACAAATTACCTTAGTGTGGGAATGGTAACTAGAGTCCTCCGGTCTACATTTAGCTTYTGACTAMATTTGACTAGGACCAGAGTGKTGTAGTGTTACAGTCAGTGCTCTCCTGTCTGTGAATCCTCACCATAGGCCATGAAGGGAGAGATGACCCACAGCTCATTCTCTGCTATGAAGATGCTCCTGTAGGGCAGGATGCTGGAGTGGTGGAACAGCTTAGATACATGGAGCTCAGCCTGAGACAGAGATTTGACTGGGTTAGGTTTAATGGACAGAGAGGGAGATTACATTGAGTTATGTAATAGATACAAATTAGACAGACAGAGATGGGAGGTTGGATTACATAACAGGTGATGTCATAAAGCAAGGGATGAATGCATTCAGAGTGGAGGAGTGAAAGAGGGATATCAAGACAAGGATGATTTGACGGATGTCTGTCTGCCTGGCAAAGGGAAATGTGACAGATGGATGGTAGAATGATAGATGGATGGTGACAGGTCCAGACCTGCAGGTAGTTGACCATTTCATTGGTGCAGGACTCCAGGTCAATCCGACGGATTGCTACATGTTCCCCTGTGGGTCTGTATCTGGCAAGGTTGACGGTCATCAAGTCCTCCAGGCCTCGACCTAGCACAGCAAAACACACACACCAAATTAGACTATAGACAGGAGCACAAACAATGTATTCAACAACAAACACACAAGCGCCTTGGCAGCCAAGTCACTGGGGTTGGAAGCCTGAGACTGACTGACCTAGGATGGTCAGGAGCTCATAGGCGCTGCTGTCAGGGAGGAAGCTTCCCATGGTGTCCCGCCGTGGGACTGAGGTCAGGCTCTCGTGGCTGTCTTCATGGGCCTGGGGGGGAGAGGCGGCAGCAGGGAAGGAGTTAGCATTGGAAATGATAGCATATATTGGCCCTTAGTGTTGGGCTTTACTTGTGGCATTGTGAGAGTGGCCTGCACAGGCTTGGTCAGACGTGATGGTTGATGCTAAATCATATACAGGCAGACTACAGAACGGAGTGTGTACGAGCAGTACTTGTGGAAC
>NC_036860.1:208320-255416 GCF_002910315.2 Salvelinus sp. IW2-2015
GAGTAGTTGATTTGATTTGAAAAGATCCACACTTTTTGTCCTCACTAGTTTTATGAACTTATCTTAACTGAGGTTGACCTTAATTGAGCTGTTGCTCAAAAGTATCTATATGAGATGTGTGCACTCCTAAAGATATTGATTTGACGTATACTGAACAAAAATATAAACGTGACATGTAAAGTGTTGGTCCCATGTTTTATGAGCTGAAATAAAAGATCCCAGAAATGTTCCATATGCACAAAATACTTATTTCTCAAAAATGTTTGCATCCCTGTTAGTAAGCATTTTTCCTTTGCCAAGATAATCCACCCAACTAACAGGTGTGGCATATCAAGAACCTCATTAAACAGCATGATCATTACACAGGTGCACCTTGTACTGGGGACAATAAAAGGCCACTCTAAAATGTGCAGTTTTGTTACACAACACAATGATGTGTCAAGTTTTGAGGGAGTGTGCAATTGCCATGCTGTTTGCAGGAATGTCCACTAGAGCTGTTGCCAGATAATTTAATGTTAATTTCTCTACCATAAGCCGCCTTTCAACGTCGTATTAGAGATAGAGGTGGAGATTGATGAGGAAAAAAACTAATTTAATACATTTTAGTATAAGGCTGTAACCTAACAAATTGGGGGAAAAGTAAAGGAGTCTGAATACTTTCCGAAGGCACTGTAAATTGACTGATTTCCTTATATGAAATGTAACTCAGTAAAATCTTTGAAATTGTTGTATTATGTTAGCGCAACTGAAAACTGTTGCGCTGATAAAGAAGCAATAAAACKGGCCTTCTTTAGACTAGTTGAGTATCTGGAGCATCAGCATTTGTGGGTTCGATTACAGGCTCAAAATGGCCAGAAACACATCATTTTCTTCCGAAACTCGTCAGTTTATTCTTGTTCTGAGAAATGAAGTCTATTCCAAGGAAAGAAATTGCCAAGAAACTGAAGATCTCGTACAACACTCTAATGTACTTGTCCTCTTGCTCAGTTGTGCACCGGGGCCTCCCACTCCTCTTTCTATTCTGGTTAGAGCCAGTTTGCACTGTTCTGTGAAGGGAGAAATACACAGCGTTGTACGAGATCTTCAGTTTCTTGGCAATTTCCTGCATGGAATAGCCTTCATTTCTCAGAATAATTTGTTTCTAGCCATTTTGAGCCTGTAATCGAACCCACAAATGCTGATGCTCCAGATACTTAACTAGTCTAAAGAAGGACAGTTTTATATCTTCTTCAATCAGAACAACAGTTTTCAGTTGTGCTAAGATAATTGCAAAAGGCTTTTCTAATGATCAATTTGACTTTTAAAAAGATAAACTTGGATTAGCTAACACAACGTGCCATTGGACACAGGAGTGATGGTTGCTGATAATTGGCCTCTGTACGCCTATGTAGATATTCCATAAAAAATCAGCCGTTTCCAGCTACAATAGTCATTTACAATGTTAACAATGTCTACACTGTATTTCTGATCAATTTTATGTTATTTTAATTGACATAAAATGTGTATTTCTTTAAAAAAACAAGAACATTTCTAAGTGACCTAACTTTTGAACGGTAGTGTATATCCCCCGCCCCCCCCCCCCGCTAAAACATTTTCTGCCAAAAAAACGAAAAGGGAACACTTTCATCTATCACAATGGCGCAAGCCCAGACACAGTAAAGACAAACCAAGGAACATCCGGATGCTCAGGGGAGCATTAAAAGTTTTCTGTAGTCCTTGGCGAAGTAATGGGGATGACAGTGAGGGAGGATGGAGGGAGGGGTTGCTTCCTGGTGGCACTGTTCACCCGGCTGTGAGACAGAGCGGTGGCCTTCCGTCAGGAGTGTGACTTCCTTCCCTTGGCACACTGGGTATAGAGATCAGTAATTGGAGCTATAAATCCTGGCTGCGGACAAGGTAGGTCAGAACAGGCTGATTACTTGGCATTACAGTCAATCTAAGCAAGCCTTGAATTGAAAGATTTGGTGAGGTGGATTCTCATTATGGGGTGAGTGCATGTATGCGTTTGGCGCGGAGTGGTAGGGGCAAGGTCCTCCTCTTCGTCCCTCCTATAATGACATTATGCAATGCTCAAATGCCTCGACCACAAGTCTCGTAAACTTCGCAACAAATGTATTTCCTCATCCCCGTAGTTTTATACGATTTTAGGGGAATTGTCAGAAAGCAGCCGAGGGCCTCTGGAGTTCTGAACCTTTCCAAAGAACTGGCTCTTTAGAGCATTAAGGATATCTCCGTATGTTGCACATTCACTTGCAGGTGTAGTGCTCTGTAACGACTACTATTGCAACCTTCAACACAACAAAACTTCCCCATGCTGTTTATTATTTTGTTTTAATCTGTAGCTACACTATATACACTACGTTGAAAGTTTGGGGTCACTTAGAAATGTCTTGTTTTTGAAAGATAAAGCAAATTTTTGGTCATTAAATAACATCAAATTGATCAGAAATACAGTGTAGACATTGTTAATGTTGTAAATAACTATTGTAGCTGGAAACGGCTCTGTTTCTAATGGAATATCTACATAGGCGTACAGAGGCCCATTATCAGCAACCATCACTCCTGTGTTCCAATGGCACGTTGTGTTAGCTAATCCAAGTTTATAATTTTAAAAAGCTAATTGATCATTAGAAAAGCATTTTGCAATTATGTTAGCTCAGCTGAAAACTGTTGTTCTGATTGAAGAAGCAATAAAACTGTCCTTTTTTAGACTAATTGAGTATCTGGAGCATCAGCATTTGTGGGTTTGATTACAGGCTCAAAATGGCCAGAAACAAATAATTTTCTTTTGAAACTCGTCAGTTTATTCTTGTTCTGAGAAATGAAGCCTATTCCAAGGAAAGAAATTGCCAAGAAACTGAAGATCTCGAACTACGCTGTGTACTTCTCCTTCACAGAGCAGCGCAAACTGGCTCTAACCAGAATAGAAAGAGGAGTGGGAGGCCCGGTGCACAACTGAGCAAGAGGCCAAGTACATTTGAGTGTCTAGTTTGAGAAACAGACACCTCACAAGTCCTCAACTGGCAGCTTCATTAAATAGTACCTGCAAAACACAGTCTCAATGTCAACAGTGAAGAGCAATCCGGGATGCTGGCCTTCTAGGCAGAGTTCCTCTGTCCAGTGTCTGTGTTCTTTTGCCATCTTAAACTTTTATTTTTTTGCCAGCCTGAGATATGGCTTTTTCTTTGCAACTCTGCCTAGAAGGCAGCATCCCGGAGTTGCCTCTTCACTGTTGACGTTGAGACTGGTGTTTTGCCGGGTACTATTTAATTAAGCAGCCAGTTGAGGACTTGTGAGGCGTCTGTTTCTCAAACCAGACACTCTAATGTACTTGTCCTCTTGCTCAGTTGTGCACCGGGGCCTTCCACTCCTCTTTCTATTCTGGTTAGAGCCAGTTTGCGCTGTTTTGTGAAGGGAGTCGTACACAACGCTGTGCCAGATCTTCAGTTTCTTGGCAATTTCGCACATGGAATAGCCTTCATTTCTCAGAACAAGAATAGACTGACGAGTTTCAGAAGAAAGTCTTTGTTTCTGGCCATTTTGAGCCTGTAATCGAACCCACAAATGCTGGTGCTCCAGATAATGTATATAAAAGTATGTGTATACGCCTTCAAATTAGTGGTTTCGGCTATTTCAGCCACACCCGTTGCTGACAAGTTTATAAAATCGAGCACACAGCCATGCAATCTCCGCAGACAAACATTGGCAGTAGAATGGCCTTACTGAAGAGCACAGTGACTTTCAACGTGGCACCGTCATAGGATGCCACTTTTCCAACAAGACAAGTTCATCAAATGTCTGCCCTGCTAGAGCTGCCCCGGTCAACTACAAGTGCTGTTATTGTGAAGTGGAAACGTCTAGGAGCAACAACGGCTCAGATGTGAAGAGGTAGGCCACACAAGCTCACAGAATGGAACCGCCGACTGCTGAAGCGCATAGCGCTTAAAAATCGTCTGCAACACTCACTACTGTGTTCCAAACTGCCTCTGGAAGCAACGTCAGCACAATAACTGTTTGTCGGGAGCTTCTTGAAATGGGTTTCCTTGGCCGAGCAGCCGCACTCAAGCCTAAGATCACTATGTACAATCATCTAGCAGTCTGACGGTCTAATCTGGGTTTGGCATAGTGCCAACTGTAAAGTTTGGAGAAGGAGCAATAATGGTCTGGGGCTATTTTTCTTCATTCGTGCTAGGCCCCTTAGTTCCAGTGAATGGAAATCTTAACAMTACAGCATACAATAACATTCTAGACAATTCTGTGCTTCCAACTTTGTGGCAACAGTTTTTGGAATACCTYCGTGTACAAAGCGAAGTTCATACAGAAATGGTTTGTCGAGATCGGTGTGGAAGAACTTGCCTGGCCTGCACAGAGCCCTGACCTCAACCCCCTTGAACACCTTTGGGATGAATTGGAACCCCGACTGTGAGGCAGGCCTAATCGCCCAACATCAGTGCCCGACCTCACTAATGGTCTTTTGGCTGAATGAAAGCACTTCCCCGCAGCAATGTTCCAACATCTAGTGGATAGAGTGGAGGCTGTTATAGCAGCAAAGGGGGGGACCAACTCCATATTAATGCCCATGATTTTGGAATGAAATGTTTGATGAGCAGGTGTCTACATACTTATGGTCATGTAATGTATGTTAAGTGAGGATGTATCTCTCATTAAACAAGCTTTCAAAGTTATGACCTTTTATTGAAAGTGAATTGAAAGTTTAGTTGGTGAAAATGCAACTTTCTGCCATGTTTCATTGGTGGGGTCTTTGAGTTTAATCCACTTACAGCTCATAAGTGACTAGAGGGGACTATGGAAGGTGAATTAGGGAGCAGAGCCTGCAGTATTCTCAGCATTCTCTCCAGTTCAGAGTGTGACTTAGTGGATTAGAGGAACAGTAGTTTCTCTCTCATCCTCCTGCGGCATGCTGTATGTGGCCTTAATTTTTCATGATACAACTGCATTGGAAGTGTATCGACTCATCAATATTGGGAGTCCCTACATCTAAAGGTTTAGTTCTTAGTAACGCTATATAACCTAGCATGCCTGGTCCTTTGATTTAAAGTCATCTATGATTTTTTTGTTGTTTAAATGCTCACAAAAGTCAGTAACTAGTATGCGTAATAGCTTTGCTTAATTACGAATAACATTATCGGGCTCCCGAGTGGTGCAGCGGTCTAAGGTACTGCATCTCAGCGCTAGAGGCATCACTACAGACCCTGGTTTGATTCCAGGCTGTATCACAACCGGCCGTGATTGGGGGTCCCATAGGTAGGTGCACAATTGGCCCAGCATCGTCCGGGTTAGGGTTTGGTCGGGGTAGGCTGTAATTGTAAATAAGAATTTGTTCTTATTAACTGCCTTGCCTAGTTAAAAAAAWWWWTTAAATAAGAAAATAATAAGCAAATTCATCAAATGAATACACCAAACATATGGTCCTCTATAAATAATATATGTACTGTTTATAGGCTATATGACAAATGGATGGTGTGGTGTCGGTGCAAATCCCTGCAGTGTGAAGTGTTGCCACTCAGAGAAACACTCCGGCTAGCATCATCCCTCTTCTCCTGAAACAGCATGCTACTCCACTTAGCAGCCTCCATTTGGGGTGGCAGAACAAACACTGTTTTAGCACTTTTATCTTAATGCACTGCAAAACTCTGGAGCACTGAAGGCATGATTATTGTACAGAGACAAGAACGGCGTGCATTTAAAGCAAGGACTTATTTAAATAGAGACTTACTGCCAACCATGTGACACTCCTGCTTTTTCTTTYCCCCAGCCTCCTAGAGGGAGAATTMGTTTGTCTGTCTCTTTGTGCATTTCCTTAGCTTGTTTTCAATGGACTTATTCCGAACATCCCTTTTCTGTGACACTGATTCYGTGGATACTTATCCTGAGTGAAATTGCRATGTTCTGCTGAATGTATTCATTGTAGAGTAGGGACTGTATCTTCCAGCTTATAGACTATCTTTTCATCCCTTCTGTCGGGCTAGTTTGGCTCGGCACACAATTTCAAGGGGAGACATTTTAGGTGAAAATATGACACTGGGGTTTGATAGTGTGCATTTTGTTGAAATTGAAGAGTGGCATATGGCCAGCGTTGGCCCATGTCTCTCAGCAGCAGGTGTGTAGGTGAGCCCCGGCAGACCACCGTAAAAGCCGATCTGGTGCCACGCCCGTCTAATGCGGTCTTTAGCATCTCTGATAAAATGCTCATCTCCAGCTGCTCCATGCGTGCTGCTGGAAACCACAGCAACCCAGGCATGTTCCCACAGCTCCAGAGGCCATTGATTTAATGGTGGCACGGTGTCAATGGTGACCTCATCCACTGATGTCTGCACAGATAATGCCCCAACATGTGACGTTGACACTCTACAAGACAATACAGTGAGGGTGAGATGGATCGGCAGAGAGAGTGTCATATGTCTCTCTATGGATGGTGGAGAATGATGGACACTCGAYGTGAGGGCAGTGATGTCAGCAGAACAATTCTGAAATGTGTTGTGTTTTCCAAAATACTTTGTCTGTGAAGTCTGTGTAGTCAGACAGAAATAGTAATAACAATCAGTCTTACCATGACATTCTAATTTATTTATATTTGGAAAAAACCTTTTAGACTATGCCATGTTTTGCTATTCAGACTATGAAAGATTCATTATCTATCAAATCAATCACCCACTATTAATGTTAATGGCTTTAAGTGTTAGCAAAGTAACCGACSACAAACCACCCCAAAGGAGCTCAGAGTCTGCAGCTCATCAGCCCTCAATTTGGTGAGGAATGAGAGGCAAGAGAGGGAGAGAAAGACAGAGCGGGAGAAAAATGGAGGGAGAGCTAGAGGGGGAGAGCCACTGCCGCCCAYCGCTGCCTGGCCCTGACACCTTGTGAAGAGCGCTCATTCATCACACGGCGTAGGGCTTGAGCCTCCGTAAATCACTGTGGATAAAGGACGCGCCGTAAAGAATGGAATTGTGAAGGTAAGGGTTTTAAATCCCCCTAGATGATCCGAGATAAACACAGAGAGACTTTTGACAGTCCCTCGTTACCGCCGCCAGCGAGAGGAGCTGTCACCGCTCCCTCCTCGCCTTTCATCTTGCGGTAACAGTCTGGCTGCTAATATCCTCAATTATCTCTGCAATATGTTGCTGGGAAAAAGGGAAAGTTCCGAAGGAAGCGTTCACACAATTTAAAAGTTTTAATTTGACAGCTTGTGGTGTAATGATGGGTTCTGATGAGGGTAGGGGGCSCCAGCCTAMACCCAGCCAGTGACAAATGATTGGGCTGTACCGGGGATGGTTAGTGGGTGTCAAGAGATGCTGGATCAGATGTCAAGAAGCCAAATACATGTTTCGCAGGATGATTTAAAAATCCTATTTACTCTCGGTGGAGAATGTGGGCARGGTTTAATTATGGCAGGGCCATGACATTTCAACTGATGACAGTGGTGGTGGTAGACATGTCTGGGTATCTGTTTCTTCTCCTGCTCTAAGAGCCTGTTAACATAGTTGTTTTGGAAAAGGAACATTAAATGTGTCTTTGTATTCGAGACCATCATAGAACGTGACTGAAGATGACAAAAGTGACAATTTCACATGGTTTTTCTCAATGTAATGGCCTTAGTTTGTTCTCAGTGGAGTACTTGTATTATATTTAATCTAACATACACAAACTCTGGGGCAAAGCAGACAGATACAGTTGAAGTCGGGAAGTTTACATACACCTGAGCAAATACATTTAAACTCCGTTTTTTCACAATTCCTGACATTCAACAAGTAAAAATTCCCTGTCTTAGGTCAGTTAGGATCACCACTTTATTTTAAGAATGTGATATGTCAGAATAATAGTAGAGAGAATTATTTATTTCAGCTTTTTATTTTCATCACATTCCCAGTGGGTCAGAAGTTTCATACACTCAATTAGTATTGTAGAATTGCCTTTAAATTGTTTAACTTGGGTAAAACATTTCAGGTAGCCTTCCACAAGCTTCCCACAATAGGTTGGGTGAATTTGGCCCATTCCTCCTAACAGAGCTGGTGTAACTGAGTCAGGTTTGTAGGCCTCCTTGCTCACACACGCTTTTTTTTTAGTTCTGCCCACAAATTTTCTATAGGATTGAGGTCAGCCTTTCAGGTTATGTCGATATAGGACTCGTTTTACTGTGGATATAGATCATTTTGTACCCGTTCCTCCAGCATCTTCACAAGGTTCTTTGCTGTTGTTCTGGGATTTATTTGCACTTTTCGCACCAAAGTACGTTCATCTCTAAGCGGTATGACGCTGCGTGGTCCCATGGTGTTTACTTGCGTACTATTGTTTGTACAGATGAACGTGGTACCTTCAGGCGTTTGGAAATTGCTCCCAAGGATGAACCAGACTTGTGGAGGTCTACAATTTGTTTCTGAGGTCTTGGCTGATTTATTTTGATTTTCCCATATGTCAGCAAAGAGGCACTGAGTTTGAAGGTAGGCCTTGAAATACATCCACAGGTACACCTCCAATTGACTCAAATGATGTCAATTAGCCTATCAGAAGCTTCTAAAGCCATGACACCATTTTCTGGAATTTTCCAAGCTGTTTAAATGCACAGTCAACTTAGTGTATGTACATTTCTGACCCACTGGAATTGTGGTACAGTGAATTATAAGTGAAATAATCTGTCTGTAAACAATTGTTGGAAAAATGACTTGTGTCATGCACAAAGTAGATGTCCTAACCGACTTGCAAAAGTTAGAGTTTGTTAACAAGAAATTTGTGGAGTGGTTGAAAAACAAGTTTTAATGACACCAACCTAAGTATATGTAAACTTCCGACTTCAACTGAATACTCACAATGTATTGTATTGACCTGACTACTTATTGAACCTGAAATGCCATATTATTTAGCCACTCGTTGATATTGATATTCTTTGGAACCTGTATAACTAAATGGAGAGGAGTGAATTTGCATAGATAGGGTGTCCGTCCGACTGATAATGACGGCGGAGTCACAGTGCATGATGGAGACACAGAGGGCATGCGACTGTCACATGAAGGTTGACTGGCTCATTAAAGGAAAGATCCCCCCCATGGCACCTAGTCAGGTAATTGTCTTTTTTTCCCCTTCCGTTTTTTCARTGCTGATATATATACATAGCTTCAACTGGGGAGGATAAATCAATCATTTCAAGTGTCTTGTGTAATAAGTGAAAGTTATAAATCATGGGATTTGCTCTCAGGTTTATGAAATATTGGCTGTCGAGGTGGGATACATTATCCCCAGTCAGTTAGTCAGTCAGTGTTCCTGGACCGAGGCAGTCAGTCAGTCAGTCAGTGTTCCTGGACCGAGGCAGGCAGACAGTCAGTCAGAGGTGCAGGTGTCAAAGCACGTAGGCACGTAGGCAAGCTTTGGCTAATAGAAGGATCCATCTATAGAAGAAACGTTCACTCCATCAAGGGCTCTGTATGACGCGCAATTAGTCCACATAATACAGATCTAGGATCTTAATTTGAGCCAGTTTGCTACAGCAAGAAAATAATCCTGCAGCAACTACAAC
The DNA here is from genome assembly GCF_002910315.2 of Salvelinus sp. IW2-2015. Classification (NCBI taxonomy): domain Eukaryota; kingdom Metazoa; phylum Chordata; class Actinopteri; order Salmoniformes; family Salmonidae; genus Salvelinus; species Salvelinus sp. IW2-2015. The sequence continues at coordinate 217,850 of NC_036860.1, forward strand.
TGAACATTTTAATTATTATGTTGATTATAATTATTTTATATTTTTGTAGGGTTTCGTACATTTTTGGTACGGGAAAATGAAGTCTGGAATTTCAAAGTGGAAATCACATACTTCAGAAGCCTTTTTTAACCTCAAATACACTACATTTCCTTTATTCCAGGAAAGATCTCCTGCAACAGTGTGATCAAATTAAGATCTTACATCTGTATTAACATAGGGATCAGACCAGCGTTTTCATAGGGAGTATAACTCCATGTTCAAGTTTGTTCACATCAAAGTACCAGTGTCAATCTTCCTACTGCTAGTGTAATTGCCTCCGGTTAATGACTATTTCATGTGACTAGAATCAGTCCTAAGGCTGAACTTGATCGCTACAATGGTACACACATTTTATAGCTCGCATTAACAGGGTTTCCTTGATAGATAAAATAAGTAAATAACTGGTTTGGTGATGGAGTGAAACCAGGATAACAAATGGGCCCTTTCTGATAACAACCCCCCTGTGAGACACCCTGGCATGAGAGACAGACAGAGAGAGAGGTTGAGGAGAGAGGCAGAGCTGAAACAGCCCACTCTGCTCCCAGTGGAAAAGCTCCATGTCCCACACAAGGATGGATTGGGGAGATTTGTAATAGTCCTGCTGCTTTTGACAAAGTGACCCAGTGAGACCTTCATCCTCATTGCCTYAGTGAAAAGGGCATCGGCAGTCGAGCTGTAGCTGAGATAAGTGGGGATCTGTCGTTTTGGGCTGCTCTGTTATAAATGGCTGCCACCTCAATCAYGTGAGACAAGAGCGCTATCTCCCCTGACAACCTCTTTCTGACTTGACATGCAAAAATCTAATTGATACAAGGAGAGGGGAGGAGAAGGGGAGAGAGATTGAGGAGATATGGCTTTGGGGAAAGTTTTTTCTTTACATCAAAGTTGAAAAGCCRTCTGTGGCAGGAAGAGACAATTTCAAGATTGAGGCCTCTTACACCCATTTCTATCTGCACAGTGACCACAGATGGAACCTGTAGGCTGTTGTACCACCCACTGTACAAATTCCATGACAATACCTGCATGCTGACAGTACCATAGCCTTTGGATATCATTTMCAGGGTCATAAATTCATGCATTTTGAATACCATAAGCCATYATAAGAGTTGCTGTTTTTCACCACTTAGTGACCTGCATGTGCTGTGGGTACGGCAGAAGAGGCTTATATTCTAGGATGAGGGTAAAGAGATTATACAACCTTGACTGTGTGTTTTATGTGGGTGTTGCTATGGACAAGCGCAGTACTTTGTTGATCAGAGTGTGTCTGAAATAGCAGAGTTGGTTGACAGAGGAGGTTGGCTGAGGAGATAGAGGAGTGTGGGTTGAAAAGATCCATCTATCTGTTCTTTTATCTCTCTCTGTGGCTTTCACTTAATAATGTACTTATTGGGACTTTTCTAATGCCTAAATATGAACTTTTTTCTTCTCGAGTCCAATCTTGCCGAGTTAGATGAGCAAGTTGGTCATACAATGCTCGTGTTTTCGACCACTTTTGAGTTTTCAACCACTTTTGAGTTGATGTAGTTTTCTTTGTGCCGACTTGGAAATTGGAAATACTGTTTAACGTCTCTTATTAAACAAACATACGAAATAAAAGCATTCCCTCTTGAACATACCAAGTGATTAAACTTCATCTCTTTGAAATCTACACAGCTTAATCTTGTACAAAGATACACTGACTGCTGGCAAAGCCCTAGAAGACCAAAGTGTGAAGAAAGCGATCAGAAGGATAAAAGTGAGTGAGAGAAACTGAGAGAAAAAATGAGTACATGTGGTGAAGGGCGTATGATAGAGGTCAAACTCAGCCCCATGTGCACCTGGTCCCCCTAGCGAGGCCATTTGCTGTCACCTCCACTGCTGCTCTCCACAACCAAGACACCCCTCTCTGCATTCAATCCATTCAGGAAACGCTGTGCCCTTCCCACCAACACCCTGATGTTTGATTCATTCTCCAACACCCGGAGGACACTCATAACAAAAACAGGAAAAAGGGAAGAGAGAAAAAGAAGAAGAAAAAAAGAAATTAGAAAAAGACTGAAACRTCAGATTTGTAATTCCCATTTGTGGACGTGAATGGAATGAGGGGCCCAACAYAGAACAAAAGAGAATACGTTGTTTGATRGGGACAAARGACAAAGAGGAGAAAACAAACAAATCAAGAACCCCTCCACYMCACCGCCACCCCTSCTCTCCTTYGCCTCTTTTGTTTGACTCAAGGTTTGTGGAGTGGATGGGGCCTGGAGATGCCTGCGGGGGGTGGGGGGTTGCTTTGCTCGGCACCTCTCAACGTGCTCTCTCTTAATCAGAGGTTGATTAAGCACACTTTGAGAAGCATGGATTATGGGGCTCCCCTCGGACCGAGCTAAATTSGTCGGAAGGGAAGGAAGGSAGAGCGTGTATCKCAGCCAGGGGWACTTTTGATGTGTCAGTCAGTGCGTCTGGCATGGTTTGCTTTTATTGACCTCCCCAGCCTTGATTTGTGACAGATCCCCCRGTGCTGGGGTGAGAAAGGAAGGGAGGGTGGGGTGGGGTGGGGAAGGTTAAAAAAGATTGAGCTGCTGTGCAAGAAAAGAATCCCCCAAATTCTGCTGACCCAATGGAATGGTCCCAAGCGTAGCACGGCACGCACTGCATAAAAACCATTAACAAAGCATCAGCAGSCGAGCAAAACGATTGGCTTGATTGAWACTAAAGACATTTCCCACCGAGCCTCTACRTTTTGAATCAGAGAACACAATGTAAACAGCAGGTTTCACTCACAGATATTGTCTCTCATCTACCGKTAATGTGTTGAAGAAAGTGCCTTTGCATAGGTTTCAACATCCGTACMCATTTCTAGACAGCGTGTGTCGTTTATGGATTCATGGATACTAATAGTATGATGCTTTCYTCCCGTGTGCTGTGCTCTGACTAGTTTGTAACCCCTTCAGAAAGGGTAGGCATTATTCATGTTGCGCTGGTAGCAGCACTGTTAATGTAATGAGTCAGGCTGTTAATGTGATCTCGCCTCAGACACAAAGGGTCAACCTGAGACCCTGGCTGGCGCAGACAGAGACCTATGCGCCCTACATAACAACGACGGAACGTGTCATAGCTGATTTATATTGCCCTTGAACCTGCCAATAATAAGACCTTGTGGGCTTGCCTTTAAAAGAAGCCTGCGAAAGAGAGCACTGACAGCCAGGGAGATAACATGAACGCTGTGTTCCCACCTATTGAAAGCCTGGCGCGGTACAGCTGAAGGCTTTTAAAGGCACCCATGTAATCTAAATGTGTCATTTCTCTCACACAGCGCAGCACAGCGCTGGGATGCATTGATATCAGATAGCCCTGAGATGAATCTGACTTGACCTGTGAACATCAGAGTCGATGGCTTCTGCATCGCTACACAGGCATGAGAGGAATCAGCAATGGGTTCTAGGAGATAGGCATCGACACATTCAACTAGGCACAACACACCATTTTCGATAGCATACTGTAGGCACAGAACACATAGATTTAATAATAAAGAGATACGCATTAATGTCATTTCAAACTGTCAAGTCTCTCCAGACAGGATGTCAATCAGTCTGCTTATCATTTTGCCACCATCACAGAACATAGCTGCACAAACACCCTATCCATCCCTGAACACAACGCCATGGTAACTGGAGGAGGGAGATGCACTGTGTTTTTTTGAAGCAGCCTTATTAACTCAACCCACTTGCCCATGTAATTAAAGTGTGCTTACAGTGCAGCTAATATTCACTATGTAACCTGCRAAGGCACACAATAATTATGTGGGGCGTGACTGACAGAGATCAGGCAAAACAAACAAAGCGGGCCAGCCATCAGTCAAGTCAGTGTTGGGCCAGGTTAATAAGGATGCTCCTGCAGCTCTGTTAGATGAAGTCTGGGACTCATTCCTAGCTAATCCAATTACAGTTTGATTTTAAGGAGCTTTTTAACAATGTCACTGTCACAGACCATTTAAAATAGTCCCACTCCAGACCTTTATGAAGCTATCCTAAGCAGACAGTATTAACAAGGTAAAGAAAGTCCTTCACGAGAACTCAACGCAACCTTGAGAGGAACCAGACTCATTGACATGGGCAAATACCAAATTAGAGGACATTTGACTTGTCTGGCCAGTGCAAATTGTGCCTATATTATAGTTGGATGGGTACAGTCCAGCTCTCTCTGTCCCGGGGTCTGGGAGGCAGACAGGAAAAATCTTGGTTTATTGGGTGAATCCCACATGTAGTGGAGGGGACCTGTGATCGATTGGGATCTGAAGTGGCTTAGCTGTGCCTCTGTGTGTCAATAGCGTCACCTTCTCCCTCACCTCTCTGATAAACCGTAGGCTCCTGCTCCACATATACCCCAGGCTGTGGACACACAAACTATCTGTATGCTGAGCCATCCCTGAGTCATCCCAGTCTCTAAATGCACCAAATGCAGGAGTCCAGACTCTGAGGGGTTAAGTGTTGAATTGAGGAGACATTAGAATGCACTTCACAGCACCCTGGCACGGTAGATTGAAACAAGGATTTAATTGGCTCCATATCAGGGTTAGATAGTGCCGTTGTTGACTTTTGATAGAAAAACAAGGTGACTGATTACGGAGATAAGCAAAAATCGCAACTCAATCACATCAATACGTTTCTAAGGCGTGTACAGGTGGCTCACCTTGCAACCAATGACAGTGGCGCTCGCTGAAAAGATAGGCATCGGAGGTTGTGTCTTGTGTCTGCATTGTCRCACGTTTATTGCTGTGTGTGTGCATGTCAATTTCTCTCACAATCATCACAGTGCAGTTGTATCAACATGATCTTGGCACAGAGGTCATGGGATTCAAAGGCATACATTTCAGTTGCTCTAGTTCCTGCTTCSTCACAGAGCATTACAGGAAGCCMCATCAARAGGGTCACCTTTGAGCAGTGCTTTATGGGTATTTGTTTCATAGGCGACTGTATTACTTCACCCATACACTATAACTGTGAAAGCTGTTAGGATGTAATTCCACACACATGTATCTATGAAATTGTACTCGTTGAAGTATTAATAAAAACAGTTTTTTAAATCTATTTTGTTTAAGAGGACCCATTTCTAAGGGATTTGACCTAACAACGGAAGGCCTAAACACTTAGTGGCAGCAGGACATGTGCATTACAGGTGAAGCCCTTTCTTTGTGTGGCGAAACCTCAGACTGGGTGAACACACTGGTGTTGACACTGTCTCTCTTTGTCTAAGCCTATTATCTTGTACCCCGCAGTTTGCTTCATTCATTCCCAAATGCCAYTCTTCGCATATGAGAGCATATCAGTCTCCATGGAAACTCATTTTACCAATACTTTGTTGACACCAAATGACCCTGCTCTCATACTTACCATCACAGCTCTTTGCATGGAGGTGGCCTGTTTTCATTTGGAGATTAAACATTTTAAGGCAAATGTAGCCCCCGCTGGCTTGCTAGCTGTGATACTGAATTCAGAGGTGGAACATCTAGAAAGGCCAATGTGATGTATTCATAGCCATTTCCAGAGGTTTTCAGGAAGAATGCTCACTGAACTGTTTCTATTGAGGACATTTTGTTGGTCACATACCTTCCATTCAATCTGTCAGATGGCTTGACTTACAAATAATCTTCTGTTAAAGTGTTATTTGTTTGGACATGTGGAATMTCACTGTACTCTAATCACATATCTAACTTTAATRTCATACCCATAACCACCTCAGCAAGTTACCTCACTGATTTGTTTAACTGCTGAAAATGCTTAACATACTCAGTGCACATTGCCAAATTTCCAATGTTTTTCATAAGTGAGTTTTTKACATTTTAATGACTGACAACCACAGATGGCAGTAGCACAGTGCACGGACATAACATGTACATCTGTATGCTCTATTTTTACGCTACTATCCWTAGCTATTTCTGTAGTTATGTATTGACCAGGATCAGTTTCAGGAAGTATTGGCTKTGGATCAATGAGGCCACGGGATTCTCTTTGGAATATTTACACTTGTGTCTTTCTCTGCAAGGCCCACAGATAATTGGTTGAAGCGAGAGTCCAGGAAGGTCAGCCAAGAAAGCAGCCGTAGGTGCCAGCGTGAAATCTACAGGAACTACAATTACTTCAACAGTGAGCCGCTGGAACAAGGTGAATGACAGGTAGGAAATAATTCATATGAATTACCTGCTGTATTATGAATAACCACCTGCTGAGAGGACATAGCACGGTCAGTTATAAGCCAAATTGGTTTTCAATAGTCCTTTTTTTGTCATTTGTTGGCAATTACCCTAGTTCTCGTGATAATATAGTCACAAATGAACCTCCGAGAACATTTCTTCCTTATGGCTTTTTGGGAGGGACAAGGTTGAAGTTGGCATGCAAGTGATCACACAAATCTATTTTGGTTACTCCTCTGTCCTCTGCTATTTTAACTTATTCTATTGAAGCTGATGCTTACCTTTTTCCAAGCCAGCTCTCCTATTAATAATTAATTATAAATTAACCAAAAAAACATACAGTATATAGCTTACATTATACACTTGACTGTGACACACACTACTACTGTAAGTTATTCTATAAGAAATCCTCCCATCCCAGAGATCACTTATCACATTCCGTTTTTTGGGGCGGTAAATATCTGACCTTGCAGTGCAGAGACATAAAGTCTGTCACTCAAACAATTATGACTTCTTTGTTTCCTTCTGGATATCATTCTCGAGAGAAGACTCAAGCAGTCTGAGTACTTAAACCTGGTKATTCAGTGCTCCTAGTGGAATGGTTGTCTCTCCCCATCTCCAAATCCTAGACTGGTTGCCTCAGGATACAGAGGATGGGGAGAAAAAGCCTAATTGGTGCTGAATGTGTGGACCATTAATGGGTGGTAATAATAGTTGAGATTTTACGACTCCCTCCACATTAGGCCTTTAAGAGAGTTTCACCTGTAGAAAAGGACACCTCATACTTTCTGCTATCTCTTCCTGTCAAGGTGTTACAGTGTATGATAAAGGACACCTCATACTTTCTGCTATCTCTTCCTGTCAAGGTGTTACAGTGTATGATAAAGAACAAGAGGGAGGAAACTTCCGATAAGGCCATGACAAACAGCAACACCTGATGTAAAGCTGTGGTGTATGTATTACCCAGATAGTTGGAAGCTGAACAGTATSATTCATGAAGGACAACCTATTCCAAGCAGTTTATAATTCCTTTGTGGTTGCTATGACTGCCAGTGGTGAACAGCAGGGGTTGAACATGGAATGGCTAGCTGGTGTAATGTAATCACATATGTGGTCTCACGTCMCCTTGCACGGTGTTGACCACAACATTCGGTGCTATCATACCTTTTCTACTGGAACATGATGAAGGCTCCACACTGTTTGCATTTCAGTTGACGAGGAAATGTCAGAGCATTTCAAAGATGGCTTCTGTTTACCCATGTCTAATAACCCTCTGCATAGGAAAGCCTTTGAAACACTTACCATGTCCAGAGACATTGCATGAYTGTGTTGGAATCTAGAAGAGAAAAGGAGGATTTAAGAAAATAGAATACTTTGATGAATGTGTTCTGTGTTATAAAATAATTTGGGAAACATCTTTGGTGCAACACTAGATGCCATAAAAGGGTCTCAGAGCTACAGTAAAAAGTCTATAGTAGCTAGAAACTAAATGGTGAAAACAGTCTTAACAGTAGGGAAACAACGCAACACATGGACCTAAGGAATTGTTGATTCAACAAAGGTTAAAACCGTCATTACAATACAATATTATTTCAAAGTCTAGGGTTAAATTATTTAATTGCAATTTCTCGCTTGATAAATACTCTCTTCTCAGTCCAGATGTGATCAAGTTGAGACAGACAGGGCACATTTGCTTGGGAGTGTAATATTTTTCTATGTCAACTAGAAGTCCTTTTAAATCAGAGGATCCAAGTWTTTTCACCTCATTTGATCAATGTATTTAATTTGAATCCTATCATTTCTCATGCACCAACATTCACAGTGAAATTTCACTCTATGGTAATTTTTCTGTGTGAACTGGAGATCAGAGATGGTTGATTGTGGAGGGCCCTTGTCCAGCCATATTTCACAGTGTCCTCTGAAGGAGTAACTCCAGCACCCTGTAAGGTGWCTTCTCATTATACTTCAACTTCATGTTATTAACTTCCTGTTAACAATGCAGGATGGATAGCAGCAGTGGCACCCCGAGGGCCCTGGCTAATGTCTCCTGTAGTATGTCTAGTGCCACAAGCCTATATATCTCACTTCTCAATTAGAAATGTCTGGAAARGGAAATTAACATAGACTGCATCATAAAAGGCCTGACAACAGAGCTAATACAATTACARTAGAGTGATTAAAAAATATGAAAAAGGTGATGTATTACATTGATCATAAATGCRTTCCCAATTAATTTAATTGAACAGTACKCTATAATGTTGTAGTTAAAATATGTCCTATTAGTGTTTGGCTCATGCATGCATAAGAATTAATTATTGAATAATTGTTAGTGTRTTTCAACAGTGGCAAKRCTGTGWAGGATGATGTATCTTCTTCAGTGGCTGTCCAGAGATAGGGCTTAATTACAGTGGATAGCCTTATCTYCTCRCTTTAATCCGCTTTTTGGAGTCTCCCCCGCCCRCTCACACCATCTAGTYGATATCATCAGACCGCTGGCAGAGCCACAGAGAGAAAGTGATCCCCATTTCTCTGTCACATTAAGGGTCATTCATGGAGTCTCCGCCTCTAGAGGGCTGACGAGCACGATGTGAAGAGCTAAGAAGGAATGGTCTGTATAGAATATGACCCTCATATAAACAGGTTAGAGCTCCCTGCACTACACGGGACTATAAGTAATACTCCTATTGTTCAAGCGGAATAGTACTTCAACAATATATTATAAACTGCTATCAGATAAAGTTTGATCGTCGATTCCTTTGCCCCAAAAGCAATTTTTCTTTATGGACATAGCCTACACTTAGCTCTGTGATGGGTTAGAACGGGTGTGTCATATTCTGATGCTTTTCCGGTAATGCCTATACTTCCCATATTGCCAAAAGGGTTTTTGTCAGTTGGAATTAGGACTATGATTAAAAAGAGCTGGCATGGTTGTTAAAGTTTCTCAGTTTCGCTTCATTTATACATGTAATTCAAGTCAATCCATTGAACAGCGGGGGGTTATAACTGGCTAAATTCTGTACACCGAATTACAACATGCCAACTTGCTGAATCTTGAGTGATTGGTACATAGCAGCGTGTCAAGGTTTGACAACGTTTCTCTCAGAGAAAGCAATACTGTTATTCCCCATATTTCATTTTTTCAAAATCTAATTTTACTTTCATTTCTTCACCAACACAGAGCTGTCAAGCTGAACATGTAATTCAATGAGCGTCAGCCGTTGGCTTGATCATTTCTTTCATGTTTATTTTAACGTGCGGTGCATAACCAGTTCAAAATTACTTGCTTGAGCGAGTATACGTAAATCGTATTGGTGCTTCTATTGGACTTGACTGTGGTTTGCGTGAATCTGAGGCTGTGTCCAGGCTATATTCATCCCAGTGGTATGTCTGCCAGTTGTCGACTGTAGTCTACCTAAGGCTTGGGGCATGAGGGGAAACAGTTTAGATCGGGAGAGTGACTTGTGTACTGCCAATGCTTGAGGACCTATGGCCCTTTTTATTCAGAGTTGCGGCCGAAATGGGCTGTCAAAATGGAGAAAATTGAAACCAGTCCAATATTGCGACATCTCAGGACGTTGATGGCATTTGTGAGCAGGCACCCTACTTAATTGCCAAAACAGCAGTCAACAAGGCAGAGCAGATTATCCAACACATAGGGCACACACATGATTATACACACAAAGCCCTCCCCTAATGCCAAATGCCTTCAATCTGTTGGAACCGTCCACAGAGTATGGCATTTTTGAAAAACATGCTAAGCCAAGGTCATTCCTTCCTATGTTAGAAAGAAACAGCAAACTTGCCTGCATCTGTCTGGCAGTCATCAAGTTCCTTGGACAATCACTCTTGAGAGCTGAGCATCATTTTAATGGAGGAGGTGAGTAGTGGTTTCTTCCTCTCAGCTTTCAGCCTCAGTGGAAGCACTATAAAAGAGCTTTCCAGACAAACAGTTGCTGTTCTCAGGATTTGGAGAGACCTTTTTAATCCCCACACCTTGTAAATAGCGGGTATTTGAAGCCTGTTTCTTAATCAGTCTCAGTACAAATAGGATCATCTCCCGTCTTTCTCAGCCTTTCCCTGGTCGGAGTGGGAATTATAGTGTTCTAGTGGTACTCGTGTGGGTTGTTTATCTGAGACGTTTGAACAACACTTCAGCTGTTTCCAAGCAGGTGCGGGTACACTACAGTAATTTTCATCGAGCTCGCTTGTTCAGGAATGTTCCTCCAGGAACACTGATCTCAGGGGCCTATATCTTGTTAAGAGCCCCCCTGCCATCTTAAAGAAATGACTGGCTGGCGGAGACTGCGCCAGCTTTTAGGAACATTATTGGGGATGGGAGAAATGACCATAATTAGACTCAATTGTCATGTTTAAAAATCAAGCTCGGTACATTCGCTTGTTTGAATTTGCGTTGTTTGAATCAAAAGCTCAATTGCACGAGTATGAAGTATAATCTTCTAGTTTGAAATGACATAGAGAATCAACAAAAATGTGTCATAATATTAGGTATATCGAAACACTTTGCGATGGTGAATGAATGTATCATGACACAATGCATTCAAAGCACACAAAAAGTAAACAAATAATTTACCTGCACAGGGACCAATAGGGAAGCAGCTTCTGAGATGCAGCTTCTGAGATGGGTAGGCCACAATGTGTACACCTGCAATACAGCGTAGACATGAGACAAAACAGTAGAGGAAGAGGAAGCACTCCCCATCCACATCAACGGGGCCGCAGTGGAGCGGGTCAAAAGCTTCAAAGGTTCCTTGGCATGCACATCACTGATGACCTGAAATGGTGCCATCCCCGTGGGAGAGAAGGCGCAACACTGCCTCTTCAACCTCAGGCAGTTGAAGAAATTCTGCATGGCCCTAAGACCCTGTCATGACGTTGGCCTGGGGGTAGGTTTATGACAGTCATAAATACCCCCCCCCCCCACTCAAACCTAGCCCCTTTTCTTTTGTCCCCGCTAGGGACGTTTTCCTTTATGACGTAATTTGTAATCAAGGTGATATGATTTATTCCGTCGTGATATGAATTATATGTAATTATGTTGCATTTAGTATATTAGTAAATAAATAATTAAACCCAATTTTGTATTGCTGATTCAACTTGTTAGCCAGGGTTCGTGATAACCAAGAATTTACAATCTTTCAGATAGAGACTGAATAAGATGACGATTAATTGACTGCTATTGATGTAAAATAATTATAAGGTCTTTAAGAGTTTATTCGGAGATAACAGCTCTATAAATATTATTTTTGTGGTGCCCCTCCTCTCTAGTTAATTATATTTACATGATATAGTTCAATCAGGTAATATTAATTACGGAGAAAGTATTTATAGAATAGCATGTCATAACACTTAATCCGGCATAGCCAAAGACACGACAACCCTCACAAACCTCTATAGATGCACCATTGAGAGCATTCTGTCGAGCTGCATCACCACCTTGGTACGGCAACTGTAACGCCCTCAACCGCATCACCAAGGGCACGCTGCCTGCCCTCCAGAACATTTATGCACTCAGTGTCAAAGGAAGGTCAAGAAGATCAGCAAGGACCTCAGCCACCGAGCCACGGTCTGTTTACTATACTACCATCTAGCAGACAGAGAGCGGTACAGGTGCATCAGAGCCGGGACCAAGACACTGAGAAACAGCTTCTATCACGAGGCATCAGACTGTTGAACAGCCATCACTAGCCAGCTACCTGCTCGGTACTCAGCCCTGATCCTTGAGACTAATGCCCCATGTATGTACAGTCCATTCGGAAAGTATTCAGACCCCTTGACTTTTTCCATATTTTTTTTACGTTACAGCCTTATTTCTAAAATGGATAAAATCGTTTTTTCCTCATCAATCTACCCCCTTAAGACAAAGCAAAAACCAGGTTTATAAATGTTTGCAAATGTTGCAAAAAACTGAATTATTACATTTACATAAGAATTCAGACCCTTTACTTAGTACATTGTTGAATCACCTTTGGCAGCAATTACAGCCTCGAGTCTTCTTGAGATATTGCTACAAGCTTGGCACACCTGTATTTGGGGAGTTTCTCCCATTCTTCTCTGCAGATCCTCTCAAGCTCTGTCAGGCTGGATGGGGAGCGTCGCTGCACAGCAATTTTCAGGTCTCTGCAGAGATGTTAGATCGGGTTCAAGTCTGGGCTCTCGCTGGGCCACTCAAGGACATTCAGAGACTTGTCCCGAAGCCACTTCTGCATTGTCTTGGCTGTGTGCTTAGGGTCGTTGTCCTGTTGGAAGGTACATTTTTGCCCCAGTCTGAGGTCCTGAGCACTTTGAAGCTGGTTTTCATCAAGGATCTCACTGTACTTTGCTCCGTGCACCTTCCCTCGATCCTGACTAGTCTCCCAGTCCCTGCTGCTGAAAATCATCCCCACATTCACAGTTGGGATGGTGCCAGGTTTCCTCCAGACGTGACGCTTGGCATTCAGGCCAAAGAGTTCAAGCTTGATCTTATCAGACCAGAGAATCTTGTTTCTCATGGTCTGAGAGTCCTTTAGGTGCCTTTGGAAAACTCCAAGCGGGCTGTCATGTGCCTTTTACTGAGGAGTGGCTTCCGTCTGGCCACTCTACCATAGAGGCCTGATTGATATAGTGCTGCAGAGATGGTTGTCCTTCTGGAAGGTTCTCCTATCTCCATAGAGGACCTCTGGAGCTCTGTCCCGATTGGTCAGATTGGCCGGGCGGCCAGCTTTAGCAAGAGTCTTGGTGGTTTCAAACTTATTATATTTAAGAATGATGGAGCGAAACGTCAATATAGGGACAAAGTGGAGTCGCAATTCAACTACTCAGACACGAGACGTATGTGGCAGGGTCTACAGGCAATCACGGACTACAAAAAGAAAACCAGCCATATCACAAACACTGACGTCTTGCTTCCAGACAAACAAAACACCTTCTTTGCCCGCTTTGAGGATAATACAGTGCCACCGACGCGGCCCGCTACCAAGGACTGCACCCCCCCTCCTTCTCCATGGCCAACGTGAGTAAGACATTTAAACGTGTTAACCCTCGCAAGGCTGCCGGCCCAGACGGCATCCCTAGCCGCGTCCTCAGAGCATGCGCAGACCAGCTGGCTGGTGTGTTTACGGTCATATTCAATCTCTCCCTAACCCAGTCTGCTGTCCCCACATGCTTCAAGATGGCTACCAATGTTCCTGTTCCCAAGAAGGCATAGGTAACTCAACTGAATGACTATCGCACTGTAGCACTCACTTCTGTCATCATGAAGTGCTTTGAGAGACTAGTCAATATCACCTACACCTTACCTGTCACCCTTGACCCACTGCAATTTGCCTACTGCCCCAATAGGTCCACAGACGATGCAATCGCCTACACACTGCACACTGCCCTATCCCATCTAGACAAGAGGCATACCTATGTAAGAATGCTGTTCATTGACTAGAGCGCAGCATTCAACACCATAGTACCCTCCTGAACTCCCTGACTGGCCGCCCCCAGGTGGTGAAGGTAGGAAACAACATCTCCACTTCGCTGATCCTCAACACTGGGCCCCCACAAGGGTGCATGCTCAGCCCCCTCCTGTACTCCCTGTTCACCCATGACTGCGTGGCCATGCACACCTCCAATTTGATCATCAAGTTTGCAGACGACACAACAGTAGTAGGCTTGATTACCAACAATGACAAGACAACCTATAGGGAGGAGGTGAGGGCACTCAGAGTGTGGTGTCAGGAAAACAACCTCTCACTTAACGTCAACAAAACAAAGGAGATGATYGTGGACTTCAGGAAACAGCAAAGGGAGCACCCCCCTATCCACATCGATGGGACAGCAGTGGAGAAGGTGGAAAGTTTCAAGTTCCACGGTGTACACATCCCGGACAAACTGAAACGGTCCACCCACACAAACAGTGTGATGAAGAATGCGCAACAGCACCTCTTCAACCTCAGGAGGCTGAAGAAATTTGGCTTGTCACCTATATCCCTCACAAACTTCTACTTGAGAGCATCCTGTCGGGCTGTATCACCGCCTGGTACAGCAACGGCACCGCCCACAACCGCAGGGCTCTCCAGAGGGTGGTGCAGTCTGCACAACGCATCACCGGGGGAAAACTACCTGACCTCCAGGACACCTACAGCACCCGATGTCACAAGAAGGCATAGTTTTGCTCCTATGGTGGCGTACCCGAGTGCTGAGACAGCACAGCTCCTATCCCAGCCTCGGACGCATCCACCTCTACTATGAACGCTAAGGAGGGATCAGGATGAGCCAACACAGGAGCCTTCAGGTGACCAAAAGCCCTATCCGCCCCAGCTGACCACTGCAGGCGCACCGGTCACCCCTTCAGCAAAGAGGTAATGGGAGCCGCTACCTGACCAAAGCCCCGGATAAACCTCGGGTAGTAGTTGGCAAACCCTAAGAACCACTGCACCTCCTTTACAGTGGTTGGAGTCGGCCAATTACGCGCGGCTGAAATGCAGTCATTATCCATCTCCACCCGTGACTCGGACAGGCGGTACCCTAGGAAGGAGACGGACTGTTGAAAGAACAGACATTTCTCAGCCTTATCGTACAGGTCATGCTCCAACAATCGACCAAGCACCTTGCGCACCAGAGACACATGCTCGGCGCGTGTAGCGGAGTATATTAGAATGTCATCTATATACACCACTACACCCTGCCCGTGCAGGTCCCTGAAAATCTCGTCTACAAAGGATTTGAAGACAGATGCAGCATTCATCAACCCGTACGGCATGACGAGGTACTCATAGTGCCCAGAGGTGGTACTAAATGCCGTCTTCCACTCATCCCCCTTCCGGATATGCACCAGGTTGTAAGCACTTCTGAGATCCAATTTGGTGAAGAAGCGCGCTCCATGCAATGACTCTGTCACACTGGCTATGAGAGGCAGCTGATAACTATACTTCACCGTGATCTGATTTAAACCTCTATAGTCAATGCACGGGCGTAAACCTCCATCCTTCTTCTTCACAAAAAAAATAAACTTGAGGAGGCAGGTGAAGTGGAAGGCAGAATGTATCCCTGTCCCTGAGATTCGGTGACATATGTCTCCATAGCTGCCGTCTCCTCCTGTGACAGAGGATACACGTGACTCCTGGGAAGTGCTGCGTCTACCAGGAGATTTATCGCACAATGTGGGGGTAATTGAGTCACCTTCTTTTTACAGAAGGCGAGAGCCAAATCAGCATATTCAGAGCATGGTGGAGACCTGGTTTGGACTCTCCACCGTGGTTGCACCTATGGAAACACCTATACACCTCCCTGAACACTGATGTGACCATCCCTTGAGAGCCCTCTGTTGCCACGAAATAGTGGGGTCATGATAAGCCAACCAGGGAAGCCCCAACACCATAGGAAACGCAGGAGAATCGATCAGGAAGAGACTAATTCTCTCCTTATGACCCTCCTGCATTATCATACATAATGGAGCTGTGACCTCCCTAATCAGGCCCGACCCTAAAGGACGACTATTTAAGGAATGTACAGTGAAGGGAACATCAACAGGAACAATAGGGATCCCTAAACTAAGAGCAAACGAACGGTCAATAAAATTCCCAGCTGCGCCTGAATCTACTTATGCTGGKAATGCGGGGAAAACTCAGGAAATTCTATAGATATACACATGTGCGCAACAGGAAGCTCTGGCTGAGTTGGGTGCATATTCACCTGGGATGATCCACCAGTGCCCTGCCTGCTGCCGTGACTTCTTGGTCGGACCTCTCCAGCACCGACCAGCAGTGTGTCCTCTGCGGACACAGGTAGTGCAAGAAACAGCCCCCCCCTCCGGTCACCCTTAGAGCAGCACCTCCGAGCTCCATAGGTGTAGGATCGGAAGTGCTGGGAGATGGAATGGACGGACCCCGATCCGGACGTCCACGGGTGGCCAACAGGTTATCCAGCCGGATGGATGAATCAACCAGCTGGTCGAGGGTAAGGGTGGTGTCCCTGCAGGCCAGCTCCCAACGAACGTCCTCACGTAGACTACAACGGTAATGGTCGGTCAGGGCCCTCTCATTCCATCCCGCGCTGGCAGCCAGGGTCCTGAAGTCCAGTGCGAATTCCTGTGCGCTCCTCATCCCCTGTCTGAGATGGAACAAGCGTTCCCCCACCGCTCTCCCCTCAGGTGGATGATCGAAGACCACCCGAAAGCGACGGTGAACTCCTCATAGTGGACCGACGCTGCATCTATACCTCCCCATTAAGAGTTTGCCCACTCAAGCGCTTTCCCCGACAGACAGGAGATGAGGGCGGACACACTCTCGTATCCTGAGGGAGTCGAGTGGACGGTCGCCAGGTAGAGCTCCAACTGGAGCAGGAACCCCTGGCAACCGGCAGCCGTCCCATCATATGCGCTCGGGAGCGAGAGCCGAATCCCCCTTTGGTCCAGGTGAAGGAGGGGTGGACAGCAGTGTGGGTTGTGGTGTTGGTTGGAGTGAAGTTGATGGGGTCGTGGGAAAACCCCCTTTTTCCCATCGCTCCATGGTGCTGCTGGACACGTTCCTCTACTGGTACCGGAGGACTGGGTGCACCTGCTGACTCCATTAAAACGGTGCTTGATTCTGTCAGGTGTTAGTTGTGCAGAGGTGAGAACGGAGTCAGGCGCAGGACACAGAACTGAGTAAAATAACGAACTTTACTCTGGAAAAATAATCAGGAAATAAATCCACGCAGGGATCACAAACCCTAACACAAAAGACTAACACAAACCAGGAACAATCAAGCACACAACATAATGAGAACCAGAGGGTTAAATAGGGAAAAAAGTAATAATGTAATGGGAACCAGGTGTGTACAATAAAGACATAACAAATGGAAAAAGAAACATGGATCGGTGGCAGCTAGAAAGCCGGTGACGACGAGCGCCGAACGCCGCCCGAACAAGGAGAGGCACCAACTTCGGCGGAAGTTGTGACACCATGTGTATGTGACCAATAACATTTGATTTAATTTGGAGGCCACTGTGTTCTTGGGGACCTTCAATGCTGCAGACATTTTTTGGTACCCTTCCCCAGATCTGTGCCTCAACACAATCCTGTCTCTACGGAGCTCTACTGACAATTCCTTCGACCTCATGGCTTGGTTTTTGCTCTGACATGCACTGTCAACTGTGGGACCTTATATAGACAGGTGTGGGCCTTGCCAAGTCATGTCCAATCAATTGAATTTAACACAGGTGGACTCAAATCAAGTTGTAGAAACATATCAAGGATGATCAATGGAAACAGGATGCACCTGAACTCAATTTCGAGTCTCATAGCAAAGGGTATAAGTGAATACTTATGTCAATAAGATATTTCTGTTTTTTTATTTAATGCATTTTCTCAAATGTATAAAAAACTGTTTTTACTTTGTTATTATGTGGTATTGTGTGTAGATTGAAGTTACATTACATTTTAAAATGTAATACATTTTAGAAAAAGTCTGTAACATAACAAAATACGGAAAAGGGGAAGGGGTCTGAATACTTTCCGAAGGCACTTTAGATTCATTGTATGCTGGTCACCTCATATTCTCTTTATATCCTATCCACTGTGTATGTACAGTATGTACTGTATTCTGGACATAGTTCATCCCAATATACCTACTACTGTAAATTCCATTTTCCTTCCAAATKATATACTGTCTACACAGCACTAATGTTCCCTCTAAGCTGCGCACGTGTGCTGCTGCATACCTCYTCCAGGACTGCCACGCAGAAGAAATGCCAGGCCGTGCAGAGACGCAAGAGATTGAACATCACTGAGTTTGCCTCATTAGTTCGCACTATATAGATCAATGTTTTTTATGTGACCTAATCAACATTATATCAGCCCCTTTTCAATGCAACAAACCAAAACAAATCTAACTTTGATTGAGTCTGTGATTTTGTTTTAGGCAGAACCAGAATGCAAAGGAGTAGAATTCTATTGGCTGAGGTAGCCCATGAGCGTTCTTTCAATCACCCCTGAGTGAATGTGCTTTTCAGATCAGTTTAGATCAGCAGAGCCAWGCGTGTGCACGTGTTGMTATTCTTTGCTAGTTAKCGAGTTATTAGCYCAGTTATAGATACGTATAGGTCRGCAATGGGAAGTTACTGCTTCCTACAAGAGCACAAAACGTGTAGGCTACATTTCTTTGAAATCAGTCAGGTAAAAAGCTTATGTATTAATTAAAGGTGCAGTGTTGTATTTTGAGACAGGTTTGAATATGTAAATAAGCCAATAGGGCAGAGGGGTAGCCTACATTGTCTAATTCTCTGTATGGTAATAATAATCCATTTTATTTTTAAAGTAGTTTCTTGCATCATACAACACAATACAATGCAAATTACAGTCACCTATTTGGCCCATGGTGGTACAGAGCAAGTAAAAAATAATTAATGTCATAATTCATAATATAAAAACGTTTTTAAAAGTCTCATGCAATGTAGGTCTGCATTGAACACCACATATAGGCTACTTTAGGCTATATCATAGAAATGTGAAAATGTTATGGGATTTGCTCCATTGGTTTTGTTGGTAGGCCTACARTATGCTYAAATAKCCACAATAGMCTATTGGCTACTGTCTAAAACTGWAAGGGTACAGCCTCAGWGTTCACTGTAAACAAGTGCCAGAAGYWGCACAAAATTCTCACAACGTTCRAGTTTCYGCTCACATGACCTAAAATTTGCTGAGTGCCCCAACAAAGGAAACATTGCAGACCACGTATTTATGTTGTGGATTCTGACACATGCTCACTGAAATATAWCTACTCTGGATTGTMATTTCTTGTTTGTTTGTTTGTTTSTTKATTATTTGTGTATTTGTATTGTATTTGCTAGACATTCTACTGCGCTGTTGGMGCTAGAMACAAAGCATTTCGCTGCACCTGTTATAAMACCTGCAAATCTGTGTACKCGACCAATAAAGTTTGATTTGATTTTAATTTGTTTATGSTAGGTGRACATGCTATCTGGCTGGCTGRCGGCCACAGGCAGTGTCCCTTCTGCTTAAGATGCAGTGGAGCCTCTATGGGTTAGGAGGGCCAGCTCTATCAATCTGCTCCCCTACGGCCCCCACGTTCCCCAGCGCGGTTAATCACTGCTACTAATTAGAACTAATTACTCATGGCTGCCCGGGAGAGCCACGCTGATCTCAAGGTCCTCCATTGGCACCCCGCTGCTTGGTATTCCTCAGGTAAGGAAGGAGACGGAGGTGGAGCCGCAGGGTCGCTCCCTGATCCTCACTTTTTTGTGTGAAAATCCAACACATCCCCAGTGATTATARTGATAGCTGAGGTATTGTAGAAGGCTARGYCCTTGCAGGCAGCCTGCTTCGCTGATATGCAGGGCAGCACTACTTCAATGGGCCATTAAKATGGGGGGCTTRTTTGTGCTGGTCTGGCGTAGGGATCTTGTYTGCATGCACACAGGTCCCTGCAAGCTTAATGATCCAACACCTTTTTACTACCTCTGTCATTAATTGTGCCCATGGCCATGACTCTCTGGGTTGTGTCRCRTTTGGGTGATTTTTCTCCCAGTAATTTTGCTTTAATAGATTCAATTTGCTTTCATTTGCTTTGTATTGATTTATTTGTCCTGTTTTGTCTCGTCAACCGTAGAAACKTATAATTTCTCACAAAAGTTTTAGAGAGGAGAGCGAAAAAAAAACCAAATCTAATTTCCTAAGAGATATTGAGCGAGATGTAACAAAGAAATGACAAATGATGTTGATATGGTCGGCAAGTGAAGCTTGACTAGAGCYACATGAACTCACTTCATAAATCATCTCTTGTTTCATACATACCAAGCAAGAYAATCGCATTAAAATATGAAGTTTCATATCAGGTGCAAACAATGAAGCTTAAGGATGAGAGCAGAGGTCGTTTACTCACAGGGCCACTCCAGTAGAAAGCCATAATCTGATCTATCATTTCTTAACCATTAAATAGATCATGTACTGTCGGCATACATCTAGTCAGTGCCATCCGATAGCTCTGGACACCGAACTTGCTGATGTCAGCCTCAAATCATCACAGAAATACAATTTGTATGGTAGCTAAGTGGATTAGTGCAACTATTAAAGGTCCTCTATAGACAAAGGGCCGATGGATATCTCTGGAATAGATAGCTTTGCCCACCCCAGGTTATGTTAGACACAACACCTGCTTTTTGTCTGATTGCTACGCTGAGAGAGGGTGAAGCCCTTACCTTTCATTGACCTCGTAATGTAAAGTGGCCAAGGGAAGCACACACACACAAACACACACACACACACCCCTTTTAAGGCCACTAAAAGTCTACACCAGACCAGAGGACAGTTGTTTTGTGGGCTTGAGGCTTAGAGCTGAGAAACAGCAGATCGGCCAGATGATACAACATTCCCAGCTTGTTACTTCTGGTATAAGGCCTTTGTAATGTAAAGTGTGACCAAAGATGCTTATTGTGGGCTTGATATGAAATGTTGTTTTCCATGTTAACTTTATCTTCAAAAGCTTAAACAGTTTTTTAAGACATGGATTTGCAAAAATTGTTATACAACATTAAGCATGGCATACCTTATGTTTTTTTTAATTGAATATCTCTTCAGACCGAAATTTACTCAATACAAGTGATCTTTATTACTAAACCAGCGAGACCTATTCAAGATACATTGAAGAATTAACCAAGCGTTGCTTATTTTTCTCGCTACAGCACCAGTCTACATCCTGTTATGTTCTATTCATTGCTGTATGTAACAATGCACTTCCTGGTATAGGAACAAGATGAGGTTAAGGGTGATCTTTTTTTTCCAGAGGCTGCCAATTGGTAGATGCATTTAGAAATGCAGTTCCATATGAAGAAACAGCCATCTCCAATAGAATATCATTCCTTTGTCAGTGGTCTTTAATGGGAATATTTAGCATTCATGCATTCAGCTTTGTTTTTCTTGCAGTCTCTCACGACTTCAGGTGGATGAAGGTCAAGCTTTGAAGCTGGAACCTTTCATATTTCTTCCCACAGCTCTCCGAATGAATGTTGTGTTTTTGTTTTCAGAGACACATACAGTGATAAAAATTTWATGGACATTTAATTATTTTTCACATGTGAAATGACAGAAAACCTTTGAGGTGAATATTTTTTTTWAAATGCAGCAAGCTCAAAAGAATTGGGACGACGGAAAGTTCAGTTTCAAAATATAGTATCTGTTCATTTGGAACGACTATTGTYAAATAACAGCTTTTCCAAGCCCCTCTAAATCATGCCAAATGGGTGCTTTGTTTATGAGAGAATTTTCAGTAGGATTTGTCTGTGTGGTGATATGTTTGTATTGTGTGATATTTTTCTCCCTCTAAGCCTGACATACTTTTATGTAATGGAGAAACAGTGGGTGACCAAACAATGCTCCTTCTGTGAATAATGTTTTTGTCTGTCATAACTTCTTTGATGCAACTGTGGGGCTTTGATGCAAGTGAATGCAGATGTCACAAAACCCTTAACAGGCACCTCACCCCAATGTGAGGCTAAGGGGAGAGAGACCCCATCGCTGGATCATGTTTCTGTATAAATGGAAGATGAAAAGTTTAATTTGGCACAAATGTCACAAAGTTGGGAGAAACATCAAACAAACTGTTATCTGTTGCATTGTATCCAACTGTTAATTGGTCTTTTGTTCGCCTCCCTTCGCTGTCCTTCTTTTTTAATTCACAAGAAATATAGCTCTGAACCTCAAATGAACCCCTCAAAAATACAAAGCCGAAGCCCAATTCTATTCATTAGAGAAGCTAACAGTAGCTGTTGGCTGTCACTGCCACCAAGGGGCCTGTCCATGGCTGTATCTGACATCTGTTGGCATAATGTTGCATAGAGCCTGATAGGCAACAGGAGCTGATTTATAATGTTCTCTATTTAAGTGGATGTCTTAAGGTAATTATAAGCTGGTGGGGAGCTCCTACTAATTGCACCTTCCCTGATCTGTAATGAAGGCCAAGCAGCGTGAATGAACACATTCCGGGCACCAACATTAGTTGAGGAGCGAGGGCAGCTGAGCTTGACCAGTTAGTGTTGGTTTTGCTCTGGGCTGGAGATGGTCACCTGCTGTTATTCCATGTCCTCGGACAATTTCTTTTGGATAATTAACTGAGATGCCACATATGGTGCATTTGTGGGAAATGTGATCGCTAGTGGACGCTGAGGAGTAGAGAAAGCAAAACGAAGGCTCCTGGTTGTGACCAAAGCTCTGGCCACCTAGCACACTGCAAATTATGTGACATAACCATTCCTTTTGACATGCACTAAATAAACCCAAATACTGTGTCCACATGAAATAGGGAGGCCTAATTGATATTGGAGGAAATTAATTATTAGGAAGATTAGATGGTGAGGTAAATTAAGTACAATAATGAGGAATGAATATTAGCAATTTTTATATCAGCGGATTAAGATATTGTCAAAAGAGAGGCATCCTAAGGTCACAATGAAAAGTAAATAGGGAATGAGTTGTACATACATTATCATATGGCTGGGGAACAGTAGGGGAGGAGGTAAGATGAACGAGGATCTCCGACAATGAAATATGAACACTGGAACAAACAGATCATGGTTCAAATGAAATGGTCGCAAGAGCATTAATTCACAAAAACWAATATTTAAGATGATATTGATTGAGTATGGGTCAAGGGCAATAAAAATTACTTCTATTGATACTGTCATTCTTTGGGCTGATTATAAAAAGAAATTGAACAATAAGCTGACTTCAAAAGTAAATCAACTATTTTAGTACCTGCATGTGGTTGAATAACACAAGGACAAAAAKACATCAGGATAAAGACAAAGACAGTGTAAAGCAGACTTCATGAGAATGATGTAAATGGAAGATAACTAGCAAGACAATGTATGGGTCAAGACCATGGGAAGGGAGATGGAGATGGAATTGGAATAGACACAACACTGAGCCCTGGGGAACCTCATTGTTGTGAACGCTGTGCTGGACTTTTCTCAGTTGACCTTATGAAAAGTATCAACAAGGTTAGAGAATCATTTGAGAAACAAGAGGTGCCAAAGATTGTCAGATCAGCAACAGTAAAATGTGTCTAAAGATTAACGGTATCAAATACAGCCTAGAGATCAAGGGGAATTAAGACAGAGGGGAGAGAAGCTGCATAAGCACTCAGTTACAGAGGAGCTGTTTCCATTGAGTGAGCTGCACAAAAGCAAGATTAGAGGGGATCAAGTGGAGAACGCTGAAGCTGAGAAAGGAATTCAGGGGAATTGACAGCACATTCAAGGGTTTCTGAGAAGAAGGGAAGAYGAGAGACAGGGTGATCATTTTTTTAGATTTTTAGATTTGAAGGGTCAAGATGAAGCTTCCTGATAACCAGATTTAAATTAAATTGAAAATACAGGGGGAACACAGACATGTGAAAAATAAATACTGTTTTATGTGCATTCAATAATAACTTGGTGTCAGGCAACAAGCGAAGATCTGCTTCAAATGTAAATTATATCTTATCCTTCCAATTCTACAATATAAATCTCACATAGTTTTTTGAGAAATGTCTTCTTAAAGTATATTTATAATTAGATTGGGCTGACAATTAAGACATCATTAATAATTATTACATAGCTTATGTGTGAGAACAATACACAATAGGCCTTTTCTTAGCTCYGGGCTATCTTTGCCCCAGGCTAGACTGGGTAGACTAGCTTAGCCCGTGTTCACACCAGCATTTGTTAACCCAGGGCTAAAGATTCACACTTATTCCAAAGCCCTGGGCTAACGGACAAACACAATATACRACCAACATTCTATCTCTGACGTGTGACCCATGTTATAAATAATAAGATATTTATCATCAGATCCTGTTGCTTCTAGCCTAGCATTTGATTTCCAACAGTGATTGTTTCTTTGTATAAACCTTGCTGTCTGCCTGTCTGACCTCGGAAATAATGTTTCACTTTTGAAATTCGACCTCGCCCCTGTACAGGGAATGCTGTTGCACAATGAGACATCAACTTTCAATAGCGGTGCGTGGTAAATCACGGGGAAGCCAAGCCAGGAAAAACATTGCCATATTACAACCTATGTGTTAGTTCATATTCCTTGCCACCAGGATATATAGGGCTAAGGCCGACACAATAAGAAGACAATAAGAAGACACATGGCAGAATAAATTCAACCACACTTTTGTTTCATCACAAAACTGGAGCGCAACATCTGTCCGGTGAAGTTTAATGATTCCAAACATTCTTCGGACTACTAAAAACAACTATTATTTTAGAACCATGGAGAGTTACGCAAGTCGAAAAGAAACAAGAAGCTGCCTCCACTATTACAGTACCATTCACCATTTCAGCTTTAACATTTCAACATCATCAAATCACCTATGCTTAGTCTAATACAGTGACAACTAAAAGGTGACAAAAACAATTTAGTCCAATCAACGTAAGCTAAATATGATGTGGCTGTCCAATGTACTGATTTCTCGTGTGTGTGTGTGTGTGTGTGTTGTGTGTGTGTGTGTGTGTGTGTGTTGTGTGTGTGTGTGTGTGTGTGTGTGTGTGTGTGTGTGTGTGTGTGTGTGTGTTTGGTGTGTGTTGTGTGTTGTGTGTGTGTGTGTTGTGTGTGTGTGTGTGTGTGTGTGTGTGCACGTGTGTTCATGCGATGCTTGCAAGTAGAAAATAACATGTTGACTCACCCTACTTGTAGAGAAACGCAATGCCATCCTCATCTCTTTCATGTTGACGAAACCGTCTTGATGTACTGTACAGGCTTTTAGTTTTTGTTGACCTAGGCTACCTGGCTAAAATCTTGCTCGCTAGCCTTCTTTCATGGGCAGATGAGCAGTCTAGTTAACATTAGCCTACTTATCTAGCTACATATTAACTTCCATCCTCTCAGTTCAGGGGCACAATGTATGAATTATGGTTGGATCAGGATCCCGTTATAATCATTGGCCAGTACGAGAATTAAGTAAAACCACAGTTCAAATTCATACTCCATATCTCCATGGCTAATTTAGGAAAGACCAATTTAACACTCGCTTAGCCCCAGGTTAAATCTCCCTTAGCCCAGGGCTAAGTAGCAGTGTAACTCACCTAATAATACATTCATTATGCAGTTGCACAATCAACCAATTTGCCAAAAAATCAGTGTCCAAACCTCTGCATTTTATTTTCACCACAATTTCTCTTAACCATTAGCAATACACTTTGAAATGTCATTTCTCCCCCAGCATTAACAGAATACATATTGATTGCATTCCGTGAGTGATCACTCTGTATCACCCATCATCCATCCTTAATAATGTCGCTCACAGGCACATTCTTTCAGCTTGGTTTCCATTAATACCAGTCTACGTTGACATTGTCAACATTCTTCCCCAAACAACAGGGTCTGTCAGGCATGCCTGGTTCGCAATCAGGTCATTTAATGTATTTCTACAATTGAAAGTCCTTAACATATAACGTGGTTATCCTGTAGTGTGTAGTGTGTATGGCCTTTTATCTCCTTGAGTGAAGAAAACTCCAACGCAGCTTCCTGAGATCTTCTGTGGTGGGTTATTTATCGTGTGCATTTAGCAGGGGCCTGATGACAGCAGCTCTCCACTTTAATTAAAGGTTCAACCTCTTCCCTGGATGACACATTGACTGTTTGTGCCTTGGAAAAGTGAAGGTACATGTCTAGTCCATCAGACTCCTTAGGAGCCATGGCCAACCTTCAAGGATAAAGAGCAGTGGAGATGGCATTTTAGTGAGGTCATCACAGGGCAAGACCACAGAGATTTGTTGGAATAAAGAGGGTTATCCAGACATGCACGTGTTAATCTAAAATATGGTGATTACGTATTGTGTAATCTA
The DNA here is from genome assembly GCF_002910315.2 of Salvelinus sp. IW2-2015. NCBI lineage: Eukaryota > Metazoa > Chordata > Actinopteri > Salmoniformes > Salmonidae > Salvelinus > Salvelinus sp. IW2-2015. The sequence continues at coordinate 243,868 of NC_036860.1, forward strand.
TTTAATTATTGTAACCTCTTAATTTTTTAGGGCTCTAAAGGTAGGATATATTGTTGTTTATTTGTCATTATTTTATATGTATTTGTATTAACTTGTCCCCACTACGAAGCCATGGTTCTTTCGTTAAATTTATAGTGACCTTCTGCTTTTGCAGATGTGGGATCTGCAACTCAGTCGGTAGCAGTGAATGGCTAATGGTCCATCCCTCAGCTATTTTACGGCTGACTGGAGAATGTGTCCACTTTGCATGGTTCCCTTCCTCCATTTTTCAAACTTTTCCTGAGTTGTGGGTGACACAGCTTGAAGGGTTTCAGGAGAGGCAGCACACAAACGAAGAGTAAGCCCAGATGATACAATCACTTTGTTCAGCATGAACACTTCGGCAAACATGTCTCCCTTCTGTGGGCAGCCACAGGGCTTGTGTGTAAGACAGCGGATTGGCTCTTCTTCTTCTCAAAGTTAACCCTTGAGATTTCATACTAACAGAATTTCTTGACTCATGTTCCTACGAGTCACCGCCAGACAAGGATCAAGACTATGGATGGACATAAATACATCCATCTATACACAATTGATCTCTTCTCAGCACTTCTGGCATTCAAGAGTGTGTTCATACAATGAAAGCAATCAGGTTTAGGCCCTAACTCACAGAGATTGTGATGACAGGAAGGTTCAGGCCCTGACTCACAGAGATTGTGATGACAGGAAGTTTAGGCCCTGACTCACAGAGATTGTGATGACAGGAAGGTTTTGGCCCTGACTCACAGAGATTGTGATGACAGGAAGGTTTAGGCCCTGACTCACAGAGATTGTGATGACAGGAAGGTTAGGCCCTGACTCACAGAGATTGTGATGACAGGAAGGTTTAGGCCCTGACTCACAGAGATTGGTGTGATGACAGGATGGTTAATGTCCTGACTCACAGAGATTGTGATGACAGGAAGGTTTAGGCCCTGACTCACAGAGATTGTGATGACAGGAGTGTTTAGGCCCTGACTCACAGAGATTGTGATGACAGGATGGTTAGGCCCTGACTCAGAGATTGTGATGACAGGATGGTTTAGGCCCTGACTCAGAGATTGTGATGACAGGAAGGTTTAGGCCCTGACTCAGAGATTGTGATGACCAGAAGGTTTAGGCCCTGACTCAGAGATTGTGATGACAGGAAGGTTTAGGTGTGTCTAGAGTGGGTGTCATAAAACTGCCTGGCTTGATAAATGTCTCTACCCAGCGTATAAATTAAAACACTGGCACACAGAGATCAAACGCATAGAGCCGGATGTTTCCCAGCACTGCAGAGGGAACCAGGCCACTGAGTGGACAAGGAAAAGGGACTGAGCGCTAGTGATGTTGCTGGAAGCTCCCTAATGACACCACCTGCAGTAGTGGTATTGGTGAGAGGAGTTGTCTGGGCTTTATGCTGTCCTTCCTTGACGGCCCCTGGGATCCTTTGTCCTTTGTAAACCATTCTGAAGGAAGGACGCCTAATTGCTCGGCGCACACTAATGAGTTTGCAAACTAATTAAAGGGGTATATACGCCCTGTGGGGGCCCCCATCACTAAGAAAGCCAGGGACATCTTTTAATGAGGGGCCTTGATAACCCTTCAAAGGAAGGATGTGTAGTGTCTGTAATGATGCCCAGGGTAAAGCCAGGCTCAGCCGGGAAGAAGTGTGAACCATGCCGTCCTGCCGCTGCTCTGCTCTGCTCAGCTCACCTCGGGTGTGTGGAGACTCGCAAGCAGATGCCAAATGTTTTCAATCCGTCGCCCACAGCTACCTACCTACATGTCCAACTCACTCTCCCTTCAGCGAGTTCAAAGAGCCACGCTGACCTTTCCCACAGCAGGAGGCATATAGGCAGGTTCATAAGTAGGTAGGCCCCACACTCATATTGTTTAGAAAAATATGAATATCCAGTGTTCATATTTCCAGTGATAATTTTTTAAGATAAGATGAAGCATTTTGTTGTTTTGACTTTCAAGTAATAGGCTGACCTATATCACACTCAAACTTCAAATGGCAGAAACAGTGGGAAGCAGCTGGCTGAAATAAGAAGTGTTTTTTATAAATAGTGTCTGTGTCATATGGACTGAATTCAGCTTGGAAATAGATGAAGGTCATCATTAGTCCTTATTCGTGATTCATAGTCTCTTCATCTATGACAAACACATTGCAGCCTTTTCATGTGTTGGAGATTCAGACAGGGCTCTCAGTCTTATCTGATGGGATTGCGCGGTGACACGATACAGTAAACATGTGTTGGAGATTCAGACAGGGCCCTCAGTCTTATCTGATGGGATTGCAGCGGTGACACGATACAGTAAACATGTGTTGGAGATTCAGATAGGGCTCTCAGTCTTATCTGATGGGATTGCAGCGGTGAACACGATACAGTAAACATGTGTTGAGATTCAGACAGGGCTCTCAGTCTTATCTGATGGGATTGCAGCGGTGACACGATACAGTAAACATGTGTTGGAGATTCAGACAGGGCTCTCAGTCTATCTGATGGGATTGCAGCGTGACACGATACAGTAAACATGTGTTGGAGATTCAGACAGGGCTCTCAGTCTTATCTGATGGGATTGCAGCGGTGACACGATACAGTAAACAGCTTCTTTCTTCAGCAAAGTCAATCCTTCCTTCAGTAAACAAGACCATTTTTTGTTTGGTCACAATATTTTCTCTGGTGACAGTGATGGCTGTTATTTTGCCTGTGGCTCCTGTCAAAACTAACATGGCTTAATTGACTGCGAGCGAATGAGCCCCTGGATTGATCCTGTCAGGCTCCTGAGGAAGTGATGCTGCTCCATCTGTGAGGCGCAACTCCAGCGACAGCAGCAATCTGTTGCTTGGGGATGAGCCAAGGCATTAAAAAAAGGCTGAATTACTGAGAGTACCTCAGGCACATCACGTGGATCCTGATCAGCTGTCAGCCACAGCACACACCAGTAAACACGTGCACACAGACACTAAAACACACACARAAAGTCATTCGTCATTCCAGTCAACACACTTTGCACCACGGATACTAATGGAAAACTCAAGTGGTCTCAATATCTCCCTGAAGGTATTGAAGGAAATCAGAATAGTCTTGTCTCAGCTTGGGCTGTCCTCGGGGAATTTATAAAACACAGGCTGCTGTCACCCATTCTTCAGGCATTGTCATTTGTTCTAAAAAATGATGGTGTGTTGTCACCCTCTTGTCTTTCCCTTTCCCCATTCCTCAAACATCAAKTATGCCCTGTCATGACCCAACCTTCCACCTCTCTCTTTCTCTCTGCCTCTCCCTTCTCCTCCCTCTCTCCTTCTCTCTGTCTACTAAAGTGTGTGGTGCGGCAGCGCCTTCTGGCATGATTAAATATTTAGACGCCTGTCAATGTAGATGGCGGTCAGAGACGCMGCGGAATAATCTGGGGGACAGCTGCTGTGCCACATCTGGGTGCCACTGATAGCAGGGGAAGGTGTGCGGCTGTCTTCCGCTGGAGCRMAGAGGAGACTTCAGAGCCGCAGCCATCTGTCAATCAGTGGGCAGAGTCGTAACGAAGCTCACCATTGTGGGCATACTCAGACGGATTGATGCCTGACAGACTTTGGATGGCATCGGAGAGTAGTAGAAATGGACTTTTTGTTGGATAATTTTGTGTGCTTCTGTACCTTTGAATTCCATTCCTCAGCGACAGAGAGAGCCTGGCCTGGTTGCTGTTGCTCAATGTGTTTGAGAATTCTAAATAAATAGCCTGCCTACGCCCGCTTTAATCCAATTTATTTATATCAATGTAACGATTTCTTCTTCTTCTGATGAGAATATGAAGGATTGGACCAAAATGCAGCGTGGTACGTGTCCATGTTAAATTTTAAACTGAACACAAAATAACAAAGGAGAAACAACAACAAAACAAAACAGTCCTATCAGGTGACAAAACACAAAACAGGAAACAACTACCCCAAACACAGGTGGGAACAGGCTACCTAAGTATGGTTCTCATCAGAGACAACGATTGACAGCTGCTCTGATTGGGAACCATACCAGGCCAAACACAGAAATACAAAAAATAGAACAAAACATAGAATGCCACCCCAACTCACGCCTGACAAAACCAAAAATATAGACATAAACAATGAACTAAGGTCAGAATGTGACAGTACTCCCCCCCCCAAAGGTGCGGACTCCGGCCGAAAACCTGAACCTATAGGGAGGGCGGGTGGGCATTTCACCGCGGTGGCGGCTCTGGTGCGGGACGTAGACCCCACTCCACCTTAGTCTGGGCTAACTTATGTGGCGCCTCTGGAGTGGCGACCCTCGCCGTCGACCCGGACTAGGGACCCTTACAGCGGGCCCCGAATAGGCGGGAGACTCTGGCACGGCGGACAGGCGGGAGACTCTGGCAGCGCCGGACAGGCGGGAGACTCTGGCAGCTCCGGACTGGCGGGCGGCTCTGGCAGCTCCGGACTGGCGGGCGGCTCTGGCAGCTCCGGACAGGAGAGAGAACCTGGAGGGAGGAGACGGAGAGACAGCCTGGTGAGTGGGGCTGCCACAGGACCCAACAGGCTGGGGAGACTTACAGGAGGCCTGGTGTGTGGAGGAGGCACCGTATGGACCGGGCTGTGGGGGAGCACTGGAGCTCTGGTGTGCAACCTTAGCACACTCCTCCAGGCTGGATGACCACTTTAGCCCGGACCCTCCAGAGTGCAGCACAGGTTGAACCGGGATGTGGGGAGACTGGAGATCTGGTGCATACCACTCACACCTCTCCCTTAGGCTCAATGCCCACATTCGCCCGGCACGGGCGGAGTGCAGGCATAGGGCGCACTGCACCCTCCCAGCGCCCCGAGACACAGCACGCAGAGCCGGCGCAGGATACCCTGGGCCGAAACGACGTACCGGAGACCAAACACCACTGAGCTGGCACAATACGCCCTGGTGTGATGCCCACTCTCGCATGGCACTTGCGGGGGGCTGGCCTATAGCGCTCCGGCTATGTAGCGCGTACTGACCGCATAACACGGTGCCTGACCAGTACTACGCTTCTTCGGTAGCACGGGGATGGCTCAGGTCTATCGCCTGACTCCGCCAATCTCCCTGTGTGCCTCTCGTGCCTGTTGCGCTGCCTTACCTCATATCGCCACCGCTCAGCTTTAGCTGCTCCAGTTCTTCTTTGGGGCGGCGATATTCCCCAGCCTGTGCCCAGGGTCCCTTGCCGTCCAATATCTCCTCCCATGTCCATTTCTCCAGATCGCGCTGCTCCTTGTTACCACGCTGCTTGGTCCTTTTTTGGTGGTAGTTCTGTAACGATTTTCTTCTTCTTCTGATGAGAATATGAAGATCGGACCAAAATGCAGCGTGGTACTGTGCCATGTTAAATTATTAACTGAACACAAAATAACAAAGGAGAAACAACAAACCAAAAAAACAGTCCTATCAGGTGACAAAACACAAAAACAGGAAACAACTACCCACAAACACAGGTGGGAACAGGCCACTAAGTATGGTTCTCAATCAGAGACAAAGATTGACAGCTGCCTCTGATTGGGAACCATACCAGGCCAAACACAGAAATACAAACATAGAACAAAACATAGAGCCCACCCAACTCACGCCCTGACCAAACCAAAAATAGAGACATAAACAATGAACTAAGTCAGAACGTGACAATCAACCTACAAGGATATTCGCTAACATATTTTTGTAAGCATAATGTGGCAATGAGGTCTCATTCACTCTATGTTTTCAACACGAGAAAGTAGGCTAGTCATTTGAATGACTGTGGACTTTGTTTGGTCTTGCTGGTAATGCGAGGTGGCTGGATGTGCGATGTGACGGAGCATTTGAAGAAGATTGAGTGTGAAAAGCCCCACTTCTCTTCCCTGCACTTTTCATCTGAGAGGGTGAGCGGGCCAAACGTGAATGGCTGTAGCTATCCATGTGGCTGTGCTGTGAGGCCGGTCGGCTGGCCTGAAAATCACTTTCGTTCCTCTCCTAGGCACATGCGACAGGAATGGATGCGTCTCCTCTCGGCTCAGGCCCTCCGACAACGTGATTAATGGCACTCGCTCTCTCCCATCTCATTCTGTTACTGTCAGAGTTAAGTGGCGAAGACATAATAAACAGTCGTCTTCTGTGAACCCCCTAACACGATCATTCCACCCACCCAAACCCCCCCTCTCCAATGAGAGAGAGAGAGAGGTAGAGTGGTGGTGTGTATTTGAGACAGAGGGAGAGTAGAGTGGTGGTGTGTTTTGAGACAGAGGAGAGGTAGAGTGGTGGTGTGTATTTGAGACAGAGGGAGAGGTAGAGCGGTGGTGTGTATTTGAGACAGAGGAGAGTAGAGTGGTGTGTGTATTTGAGACAGAGGAAAGGTAGAGCGGTGGTGTGTATTTGAGACAGAGGAAGAGGTAGAGCGGTGTGTGTATTTGAGACAGAGGAAGAGTAGAGCGGTGGTGTGTATTTGAGACAGAGGAAGAGGTGAGCGGTGGTGTGTATTTGAGACAGAGTAGAGGTAGAGCGTGGTGTGTATTTGAGACAGAGGGAGAGGTAGAGTGGTGGTGTGATTTGAGACAGAGGAGAGGTAGAGACACAGAATGGTTGCGATGGAGTGAAATGGAGGAAGAGAGACACATCAGGAGAGAAATGGTGTCTGATATATGTGAGTAGCTAATAAAAAGGTAGCTGAGAAAACAGCTAATAGAGAAAACAGTTAGGACAATTGTAAAACCATGTTTTGAATATGAAATGAGAAACATAGAGATAGAGAAACAAGGAAGGAAATAAAACAGAGCGACAAGAAGTTTGAGAGCGATAGTGTGAGAGGGAAGAAGATAGGTCAGGTCCCAGACCTGCTGTTTTATTCACTAGTGTGCTGTCTTTCCCTGCCTCTCTTCCCCCGAGCCTGTCACTTCACTCTGCCACTTCCTCTTCAGCCCAGCACTCCCTCCTTCCCTCACTCCCAGGCAGCCCCACAATYCTCCAGGATACCAACAGACCCTGTCACACAACGTTGTCTTCCTCCACCAGACACYGAGAGAACGCTATGACGCCACGGCTCTTCTCAGGCTTTCCAACAACGAGTAGGAATAAGAGAACAGGTCCTGGTTTGATTCATGTGCCTGGACTGGATAGTTCCACTAGCTGACTGTGGGTTAGGAGCCCCAAAGTCCCTCTGCCGATCCCCTAAACCGTGGGACCCTCTCMCTATCCTCCTCTCCTCGCTCCTCTWATTACGGAYGATGACTTGCCCTACAGCCCTGTACTCAGTGACCGCGAAWTCCACAGGCCCTTGTACCATTCTCATCCTCCATGCCAYGGGATCCCTTTTGTTTCTAGAAGATCTGCCTCAGAGAAATGAAGTGCCATGATCTCATCACACAGGCCCATTGTTTTCACTCTCATACACACTGTGTAATGGCCATGGAGATAAGGGGATGATTCAGGCCTTTCACTGGAGGAAATGGGAACGCTTGCCGGAGAAGAAGTGAAATTACTGTTTTGATGGCTTTTGGTGGTGGGGGGCATAATTGCTGGATGGATGGAGGGATGGATGGATGGATGGAGTGTGAGGAATCTTAACACACGGGAGATGAGTATATCTAATACTMGAGGCAGTTGGAAGGAAGGGAGCATGCAGAAGGTTATATACACRGCGGGTTGCCTTAATGGATGTGTYTGTATAATAGCAGTTGTACTAAAATAGCYTKTTTTTTTCTCCCCAACCCTTGCCCCTTCTGGATTGAAACTCCCATTGTTGATAGCAACGCTGATTACGATATTGTTCCATGCGCATCACCATAGTAACGGCAGTTAATTTCATATTGTTTGTGCATGAGYTAGTTMCTAGGGCCTTWAGGAWTATGAGATGAGCTTAATATATTTMGCAACTYGCATAAGGCTCATCAACACATTCCAGAAAACAAGGGWCAGAGGATTACAGGATGTAGTAATGACAGGGACAGAGCATAAATACTATGCAGGATTATAATTAGCCTTACTCCYTGCATTTAAACACACTCCCACATTGACTTCTGGGGGAAATGTTGTATTAATTGGGTGGCTTRTCTTTTCTCCKTACTTTTAAGTAATTRCAGCAGCAAACAAAAGGCTTGGCGATTAGGCGACACCGAGTCACGCCAGATCAACATTAGCCATGCCACAAACTCCCTCTGGAAACACCTCTACCCAGGGAGAGAAGGAGAGGGAGGGCATTCAGAAAGGAGTCAGAGTTAGCTTTGAAGCCCTCTGTYAAGGAAAACTGAAAAGGGGGATCGATGTGAGAGGGAGCCTGATAAGACAAGGCAGGCACACACAGAGCTGTATCCTCAGGGTGGAGAGACTACAGTGGGGAGACAGGAAAGGGTTTCCTGGTGCCGAGGCTGAGGCCTGGACCTGAGGGGAATTAATGTAGAGAGAGACTGGAGACTGGCTCGGCTTCCCACTCCAGTCCTCCTAGTCTCCCACCTCAGCATTCAGCTATCGTCTCTCTCTCTCTCTCTCTCTCTCTCTCTCTCTCTCTCTCTCTCTCTCTCTCTCTCTCTCTCTCTTTCCCTCCCTCTCCCTCCTTCCCATCGCTCTATCTCTCCCCGGCCACGGCAGCTTTATCATTCATTTCCGTCCAGAAGTGGGGAGAAGTTGTAAAGCTAATTAAGGTGCGGGGATGCGGCTGCTCGACAGATGTGCATTGAGACGGCCAGCTATTGAGTAGCGGGGATAATGGTGTGCAGACCTGGTGGGCAGTGGGGGCTGTGTTGGAGGGAACTCTTTACCTGGGCGTGCATGTTAATAAGAGCCTGCCTGWCTGTCTGTCTGCRGAGAGCAGGGAATTAGGGGGGAAGGGAAGCGTGTCGCCTGCCTCTTACTGAAGAAACAAGACTGRCTAGCTGATTAGGAGCACAAATTCACCCAGGTCGGTAAYACAGGGAGATATGCAGTTCTGTAGGACAGAGAGAGAGAAAAAAGACCTGTCTTTATTAACAAGGAATAWTGGGAGAGGAAAATGGAGCYGAGGATATARTGTACCTGTTGTGGATGTTGAATAGTAGAGTTGATTTGGTATTGTCGATGACAGTCATCAACATTAGATGTATCTATGTGTCATTTTTCTCTACTTGATGCCATTGAAAGCCATAATCACCAGCTAAATGAGACAGAGAAGTGGGCCGTGGTTGAAGTGCTGCACTAAGAGTACTTTGCTGGATCAAACAGTATATTAGAGGTGTTTGGCTCTTGACTAGTAAACAATGTTTGCTTTTAGCTCTTGACTTTGTATTGATCATACAGACCATACTACTGCCAAGTGCATTGAAGCTGTATGAGAAATATAAGAAATGTGTGCGTGAACACAACTGGAATATGTGTTCTGGTGAAAGGGTCTTTTGTCTAACAAATNCAAGTGCATTGAAGCTGTATGAGAAATATAAGAAATGTGTGCGTGAACACAACTGGAATATGTGTTCTGGTGAAAGGGTCTTTTGTCTAACAAATGGACAAATTTGGACACTGGAAAGCATACTGCAAGGTATAGATCTTTGATTCATTTAAATCATTCATATTAACTCGTTTGATGCTACCATTTCTCATGACATACAATAACTTCAGAAAGTATTCACACCCCTTGACTTTTTCCACATTTTGTTGTGTATTTAATTAAATGTATTGCATTGTCATTTTTGGTCAACGATCTACACAAAATACTCTTTAGTGTCAAAGTGGAAGAAAAATACTACATTTATWAAAAATMAATGATAGATTAAACAGTCAAATATCTTGATTAGATAAGTATTCACCCCCTGAGACAATACATGTTAGAAACGTATTTGGCAGCGATTACAGCTGTGAGTCTTTTTGGGTAAGTCTCAAAGAGCTTTGCACACCTGGATTGTACAATATTTTCCCATTATTATAAAAAAAAATATTCAACCTCTGTCAAGTTGCTAGAAAGACATTTGAAAGTCTTGCCAAAGATTTTCAGCCGATTTAAGTGAAAACGGTAACTAGACCACTAAGGAATCTTCAATGTTGTCTTTGTAAGCATCTCCAGTATAGATTTGGCTTTGGGTTTTAGGTTATTGTCCTGTTGCTGAAAGGTGAATTTGTCTCCCACTGTGTGTTGGACAGAAGACTGAACCAGGTTTTCCTCTAGGATTTTAGGATTTTGCCTGTGCTTAGCTCTATTCCCTTTGTTTTTATCCTCAAAAACTCCCTACTCCTTGCCGATGACAAGCTTACCAATAACTTGATCCAGCCACCACCATGCTTGAAAATATGAGGAGTGGTACTTCGTGATGTGCTGTGTTGGATTTGCCCAAACATAATTGTCACGTTCCTGACCTGTTTTCTGTTAGTTTTGTATGTGTTAGTTGGTCAGGACGTGAGTTTGGGTGGGCAGTCTGTTTTGTGTTTCTATGTTGGTTTAAGGGTGACCTGATATGGCTCTCAATTAGAGGCAGGTGGTTTTCATTTCCTCTGATTGAGAGCCATATTAAGGTAGGTGTTTTCACATTGCTGTACTTTGTCTTGAAGAAGTAAATCTAAAACGGAATAGTGGTGGAAAGCAAGGCTTGTGTTGGGAGATGAGAAAATGTGACATACCGGAGGAAATTTTATTTGTTCGTGGTCGTCCTCAAAAAAAGAAAATAAGTGGTAAGGCTACACGGCTAGGGTGTGGTGGGTGGGGGGGTGGGGAGTGAGAATATCAGTGTTCTCTCACGGGAGGGGGACCTACAGGAGGGAGGGAATACGGCGCGAGTCCCACCAGCGGGTGGCCCCGCCCTCCAATCAATCCGCTTGAAACCCCACTGCCACGACCTCGGGAACACCTACTTATTAACTTTACAATCTGGCGATTCCCCGATTGCTCACTCCTAATCTGCAACCGGAACTTAGTGACGGTTCGACTGTTTCTGTAGAGTATAGTCTTAACAACAACAATTAGATTGTAGATTGCGAAAGGACGAGATAGAGTCGCGTCTTATTTCACCGAAGAAGAATCTAGTTGTGCATGTATACAGACATGCGTTGAGAGGTGCATACAATATCCCCTTGGTTAAAATTCCGGTTGGTTCCACTTGCGTGCTCTTAAATAAACAGCTCAGTCCGTTGGTCCTCCTAGGAATCAACAAACCCTTGTGCAAAATCCAAGTTTAGGAGCTATGCACCCGACAATACACTCACTCCTAGCCCTCAAACCAACCGTTATTACATTGATTCTTCGGCACTTCTCACTTAACCCCCTTATCAACCACCCTAAGACCCAATCCAACATTGAAAAGCGGTGAGCCCGTTACATCACGTAAAAAACCGCTATAAACAAAACAAGTCTTTCCTAGTGAAGCTTACTCCCCCTCTAAGATGGTGTTCTTAGACAAAAGGAACCGAAAACAATGGTGTACTAATGGTAGCGAGATCTGTAGAAACACCCAACAACCTCGACACAACCTACAGTTTTTAAATATTCGACAACACTTTATTATCCGCGATCTAGTGTAATTCACCCCATAATGACCCTCTACGATAACCTGATCGTATTTACTCGAATTGTTACGGTCGAAATCCTGA